>NW_021145305.1:181925-207172 GCF_002837175.3 Physeter macrocephalus
CGTGTCCCCTGCATCGGCAGGCGGACTCTCAACCACTGCGCCACCAGGGAAGCCCTGAGGGAAGTTTTTAATTTTGATGAAGTCCAATTTATCAGTCTTTACTTTTATGGATCATTCTTTTGGAGTCATATCTAAGAAATCTTCGCATAACTTAAGTTCAAAAATATTTTCTCTTGTTGTTTTTTTTTCTTCTATTTTTTGGCTGTGCAGCATGCAGGATTTTAGTTCCCAGACCAAGGATCAAACCAGCACCCCCTGCAGTGGGAGTGCTGCATCTTGACTACGGGACCACCAGGGAAGTCCCTCTTTTGGTTTCTTTTAAACATTTTGTAGTTTTAGTTTTACATTTCTGCCCTCTGGATATCTCTGTGGCTCCGTGAAGGGGGTCATCTGCGCTTGCTGTGCCCATGGCTTTACCCCTCTGCACTTGCTGTGCCTATGGCTTTACCTCCTCTGCTTAGGAGTCTTGTTTCTTTTCCCATCTCCCTGCCCACCGCCTGGAGCCCCTCAATGTAGAGTCCAGGTGCCATCGTACCAGCCCAGCCTGAAGTACTTGGCATGTGTGCTGGGCCATAGCTCCTCCCCCATGAGCTTCTATCAACCCTCTGAAGAGCCTTCCTTCCGGGGCTGGATAGGAGCCTCCTGCGGCTCGCTGACCTTCCTTCTGCCGTGGATCTGATCAAGGTGTTGAAGTCATAATGACCTGGGTCTGTCTTCCACTTTTCTACCGCTAGAAGTCTCCCTGTCCTCCAGCAGGCCCGTGCCCAGGGCCCAGGCCAGGACCTCGCACAGAGGAGGGCTCTGGGGAGCTTTGCTGATTGAATGTGTGAGAGAACTCTCACTACCTCTGCTCCTAGCCACAGATGCGGCAACCTGGGCGTGAGAGACTTAACTCTCACATTGGAGGTTAGATCCCAGCTCGCCATCTGGGCTATGGGGCCCGTGATGTGGCCTTGAGGACTTCTTCGACCTCATCTTGTGCTGCTTGCCTGTCTCTTGGTTACTGCTGGCCCTTTCATTCCCTGAGCACACCATACTCTTTTCTACCTCGCCCTTGGGAGTGGCTGACCTCTCTTCTGCTCTCTCAGCCAGTTCTCTTGTAATTCAGATCGCGGGTTGAAAGCCCCCTCCTGGGGAAGGTTCGCCTTCCCCCACCTGCCCAATCTCAAGGAGCCACTTGGTCACTAGCTACCATCACCAGTTTTGATTGTCTTAGTGGAACATCCTCACGATCTGGCAAATCCTTCGCTTATTTGTTTGTGGTTCCTAGAACATCACTTCAGGAAGATGCCTGGAACAGTATCCAGCACTTATGGGGCCTCCGTGTTGAATGGTAAACGTTGAATGTTGAGTGATTTGCTGGAGTCAGTTAGGGCAGAGCCAGCCTCAGGACCCAGGTGTCCAGGTGGCTGGACCAGGCCTCCTCTCCTGCTTGGCCTCACCAACCCTGCCACAGGTCAACAGTGGCAGGTTCTGACCAGGTCCTCATGCCTGTGGGGGTCTCGGCTGGTAGCCCTATGGTCCCACCCAGCGGTCAGCCCTCCCTGGGGAAGGTGCCACAGCACGGGGTCCTCCAGGGCCCTCACCAGGGCTCAGGAGCCAGTGGGGCAGGAAGAGGTGCCGACCCAGGGACCAGCCCAAATGGCCTAGCTGGACAGGCACCTAGCCTCACTGCCTCTTGTACAAATGGGACAGATGTCAAGAGGGGAGGGAGATATTTGAGGTTACACAGAGTCGGCAGCTGTGAGGACGCACTTCTCTCGCTGGCAGTGAAATTCCCCAAATTAAACCCCAGAAAATCAGCAGGTTGCTGTCACCCAGGGGCTTGGAGACTTCCTGGCTGGTCCCAGCCTGTGCTTAGGCCCTGCCCACTCAGGACTTGGCTGAAGTGGCCAGAACCGGGGAAGGGAGGAGGGAGGGCAAGAGTGTGCCCCTCCACCCCATGACTCACTTGGGGGAGGTGGCAGTGAGGGGACCAGACAGTGGCATCCCCTTGGCCCAAGGGCGGGCGCTGACTCAGGCAAGCAGTGACGAATGGAGCAGGGTTCTCCAGCCACCATGACTCACCCCTACCCACCCATCTGTTCTCCAGGAGGAACTATTTTGAGGGTGATCAGTATACGTCCCAGGGTGCTGCCCTGCTGGGGGACAAGCAGCTTCCCACTCTTGCAGAGGGCAGACTGGGGGCCAGCCTAGTGTCTGCTTTGAGAATGGAGGTTCCTTTTCCACCCCAGCCTGGTCCCGCTGTTGGCAGGGTTGGGTTTCGACCTGTTTGCTGGTTCAAGGAAGCATCCTAGGCGGGGTTGGCTGCTGGTGTTTGAGGGTGAATGGTTATGGCCCTGATGATGAAACGGTACTTGTCATTTATTCTGGGCCAGCTGCGGTGCTCAGCATCTTCCACTCACTGTTTCATTTAATCTTCACAAGTAGGTGTAATCATTATACCCATTTTAGAGGTGAGGGAACTGAGACGCCTGAGTCGGTGGAGTGGTTGCTTGAGGTCACCCAGCTCAGGAGCGGCAGGGCCTGGATTGGAATCCTCGTTTTCTCAGGGAGCAGAGTCTAGACTCTTCCCTGATGGGCGCCCTCCTGACACATTCCCTGGGGAGGGGACTTGGTCTTGCTTTTCTCCTTCCTGGCTCTTCTTCGCCTCCTGATCCCTGGGCTCCCAGGCCCCCTGTGTACACCTCTCCTGTGACTGCTCCCGCCTGTGCTCCCAGGGCTGGCAGTGGGTGCTCATGGAGTGTTTGTGAATAAATGAGCCTTTTTTCCAAGGAACTCTGAGTCTACCAGAATGTTCTTTCTCCCCTTACCCCCAGGTCTCCCGCTGCACCGCTTCAGAGCCAGCAGTTGGTGGATAAACGGAGGCAAGAACGTATGAATGAATCATTTCTGTGCCTGAGCCATGGAGAATTTGGAGGTTTGTTCAAACCTGGACTCTCTGTTCTTTCAGCTGGAGGGGCTGGCCGGGAAGGTGATCTCGGCACCTGAGCTGGGCCTCCCCCAGGCCTGTCGGCTCCCTGGCACGTGCACAGGGAGTGGGAATGAGTGAGTGGGTTTGGGTGAGTGGGAGTGGGTATGGGCCCCTACTCTAGTAGAACCTGTGCCAGGTGTTTTATTTATATTAACATAAATAAGAATGAGTATGCGAGGGGCGCTTGGGCCCGCAGGCAATGGGCAACCTGTGCACAGGGACACTGCGACAGGCTGGGCTTCTCCCTGCCAGGGCAGAGGAAAGGGAGACCTCTGCCAGGGCCTGGGCATCCTGGACTGGGGCCTCCCTCTCCTCGACAGGCTCTGTTGGAGGAAGCGGCTCATGGAGGGGCCGGACATCAAGGGCTCCTGGGACCTTGTGCAGATGGGGGATGTCTGGCCTGAGAGCTTCTAGGCCCAGTTCACACACTTGGGTGGGGAGGGATGGGTGTTGGCCTGTTTGGGGGGTGAGGGGCCTGAGGAAACGCCGGTCCTTTCGATGCCACAGAAGAGGCGCTTGCCCCCTGCCCCAGCCTGGATGGAGGTGGCATCCCCCAGGCCTGTCACCTCTCCCACACCCCGTGGCAGCCCTGCCCCCCCACCCCCAGTGGCACTCTTCCATAGCAGTTACCATAGTTTTATACATGAAAAGGTCACGCATGGGGCAAAATCTCAGCTTCCCCACTTACTAGTTTTATGAATTTTGCAGGTAATCTAACTTGGAGCCCATTTCTCAGTTGTACCATGGAGATGATACCTGTCATCACGGGGTTGTTGTGAGGGTAGAATAAGATTCAACAAATACCTAGCTGGCATCTCCAACCCGTGGGCCTTGCAAGGCTGATGTACATCACCGCTGGGGAGCGGGCACCGGGTACCAAGGAAGAGGGAGGAGGCGCTGATTTCCTCCCTCGGCCCGGGCTCAGGCAGGCCACGTCACCCCTGACACAGCTCCGGAACTGCCCAGCCAAGAGAAGGGTCGAGAACCTAAGCACCAGGTTTTTGGACAGAACCTGACCTAGGTAGGCTCTTCTCGTCCTTGCCCACTCCTAAGGGTCTAGTGGTCTCTGCTGGCCAAATACTAGACGGAGAGCAGGCTGGAGGCTGAGCCCTCCCTTGGCTGAAGAGGTGTGTCCTGTTCTCACCACCTGTCAGCAGAGGGAGAGGGGCCGTTCCCAACCTCATGGAACCTGCTTCCAGCGTGGAACGGGCCCTGTGGGAGTGGGCACCCTGGTGTCCTGTGCCGAGGGGAGAGGCGGTAAGGGGGGGGCCTGTGACACTGTGCCCACCCAGGGCTCGGGTGAGGATGACCAGTCGTTTCGTGAAGTTAACAGGGGCTGGGTCACTCCAACTCTCCCTATCCCAAAAGGGGCCCCAGAAACAAAAAAAGCAGGGAGCAAGCAGAAGGTTATTATATATCATGCTTTTAATACAAACTTAAAAAAATCTGGAACAATATAAACTGTACAGATTTGATCAATCTTTTTGTTTTGTTTTTAAACTAAATCTCTAAACACACCTATGTTCCATTCCAAAGTATTACACAACATTCTGAATACAAAACGCTTGATTGTATTCCTCCTTCACTAAAGAAAACAAATTCATTACCAATACAAACTTAAAAAAATCTGGAACAATATAAACTGTACAGATTTGATCAATCTTTTTGTTTTGTTTTTAAACTAAATCTCTAAACACACCAATGTTCCATTCCAAAATATTGCACAACATTCTGAATACAAAACGTTTGATTGTATTCCTCCTTCACTAAAGAAAACAAATTCATTACCCTGCTCCCCCGAGCTCCTCTCCATGTTCCTCAGTGCCCCCCTTCCCATCCCCAGGGCTCAAACTAGAGAATCTACAGCTCACTGCATTGAGAAAAAGACACCATTCTGGACTAAAAGTTTACTTTCTTTACAAGACGATCCACCTTTTGACTTGTTCCTGGGAAAGAGGGGTAGACAGAGAGAGGATGGGGAAAGGGGAGAAATAGGTTTTATTCTCCTCTTTTTTTATTTTAAAGTTTGTTTTTCCTGAAAAAATATCTTTCTCTCCTCTTAAGAAAAAATCTTGAAAAGAAAAAAATTACTTTTACGTTAGAAATATACATATATTATATATACCTCTTACATTTTACAAATGTAGCAAATTATTCAATACAAACGGACACCAAAAAATGTAAAAAATAAAAAAAAAGTTTTCCTACGAAACCAGGTAAATTAGTGAAGATTTTTGTTTTGTTTTCTTAAAAAATAAAATAAAATTGAAGCAAAAATGCCTAGATTTGAGACAGACAGACTGAAGTGGGCCCAAGAGCCCAGCACAGCAGTCATGCTCCTGACCACACCTTTCTTCGTATTTCAAAAGCCGCTAAGGGGCCGGTCTCCCCCTCCCTGTATGTGGTGAGGAACAAGCCGCCCAGGGTGTGGGGCGTGCCTGTGTGCATGAGTCGGGGAAGAGGGGCTGGAAGGGGGCATAAGGCAGCATCCAACCTTTCCCAGAGAGCAGCCCGGGCCTGTCACCTGCGCGGGAGCTGAGGGCTCGGGAGAGGGTGGCCCAGACTGGGCCGGCCCCTGAGAAGTCTAGGGGGGACAGATGGTGCCGGGCCGAGGAGCCAGGGCATTGCCCCGCGCGGGGAGGTAGAGCTGGTGCCCACCGCAGGGAGAGGAGGCTGGCAGTGTCCGTCTGGGCCGGACGCGCTGCCACAGCAGTTGCCCACTTGGGGTCGCTGGGGAGGAGAGGGTGGGGTGCCAAAGGCTTTGGTACTTTCTGGTGATGGGGGCCCTGATGCTACGTGCCCACTTGCCAAAGCGTCATGGCGTGGAAACTGGCCCACTAGGGTTGGGTCAAGGTAACTTCTCTCCAGCAGAGGTGGGGAGGGCTCTTCAAGAATCCAGACACGCCCCCTGCCGTGGCCAAGCGCCTGTCCAGCCCAGCCTGCTCGAGATCAGCATCGGGCCCAGTGGGCCTGGGTCGGGCAGTGAGGGGATGGCAAGAGGTACCAAGAGGTTCCCAAGCAGGCAGGGGAAGAAATGTATTAAAGCAACATCTACAGCCCAAAGACCAAAGTCTCAATTCAAGGCTTTGGGCTGCCCACTCCAGGCACGGACCCCAAACTCCCACCGGCCGGGGCGCTCAGGGGAGCGCTCCCCACCCTGGGCCAAGGTCACACTATAGGAGGGCCGAGTCCAGGGACTTCTCTTAGGTATCAGAGGCTGCCTATACCCTCAGCCCCTCACTGCTAACCTTTTTTTTTTTTTTTTTGGTCAAAAACAAACAAAAGTGCAGATCCCTCCGTAGTCTGGAAACCAGTTCCTTGTGCAGTGCTTTCCTCTGGGAGCGTCAGGCTCAGCCCCAGTCTGGCGCCACCACGTGAAGCACCCCACAAAAGGACTGACAACCCACCCCCAGTGCATTCCCCACCCTCACACATAAATAAACACTTGCTGCAACCCGGAATCACACCCAGAGGGGAAGTTTCACATGGCTCGGGATCCTTTAAAACAGGAGAGCAAATCACGCACGCACGCACGCACACGCACGCCTGCACTCACCCCACCTCCCTACCCACGAGCTCGGGCCCAGGAAAGAAGGGGCTACGTGAGAGAGGCCACATGTGCCAATGGCTGGGTCCCCAGGGCCTCGGTGATGGTCTGGGCCAGGTGGGAATGGTGGCATGGGGCCACAAGACAGAGATGAAAGGGACACCAGACACAGTGCTAACCTCCCTGGAGTCACAGACTTCAGCTCTAGGGGGAGGGTGTCAAGTGGCCAGCTGGCAGCTCCCTAGGGCCCAGGCCTGAGACGAAGCAGGGGCTGGAGTCAGACCCATCTGGGGGGCAGGGCCCGAGAAGGCCTGCTGAGGTTGGATGGCTTTGAGTGAGAGGACAGCTGGGTGATGAAGGCAGTGACACGGGGCAGTCTCTCCCTATTCTGAGGAGGGCCAGGCCCCAGCCGCGGTTCTTCCTTCCCTGTGAGCTGGGACACACCAACCCTAAACCAGGCGTGCGAGGGAGGGAGGGAGGGAGGGAGGGAGCAGCAATTCACATCTGGACCATTCTTAGCACAGGAAGCCACTAATTAAAGATGTTATATAGAAAACTACATGTAAAAAAGAAAAAAAGAAAAAAAGAAAAAGAAATATAAAACCCAAACCAACCAAATAAATCAGAGGCAGGCAGGAGAACAGCAGGGGGGCTGAGCGAAACAGGATTCGGCGCTTCAGGAGCCCCCCACCCCCATGCCTGGGCTGGATCTTGTTTCTAGAAGTTAGAGTGAGAAGATTGGAAATCTTTTTGTGTATTTCTCTTTTCCTTTTTTTTGGCCTTTCCTTTCCTTTCTCTTTTCTGTGGTCTTGGGTGCTCCTGGCCCCACGGGCAGGTGGGCGGTCAGTTGGCCAGCACGACGGGCTGAAACGGCTGGCTGGGATACTGCATGGTGTTCAGGTTGTAGCTGAGGCCTTCCACGAAGGGCGCCTTCTCCAAGAAGAGGCTGTTGGCGCCACCTCCAAATACCTGGGCCATGTCGAAGTTGCTGCTGTTGCAGGTGCCAGCCCCACCGCCCCCGAAGGGGGCCGGGGTGCCACTGCCCTGGCCATCGGCCCCATCACAGAAGAGGCCGGGAGAGCCACCGCCGTTGTACACGAATTCCTTGGCATTGGGTGAGAGCTGGGACTGAGGGGCTGGGTTGGTGGCGATGAAGTTCAGTGAATGCAGAGACAGAGAGAGGCTCTTCTGCTTCAGCAGGCTGTTGGTGGGAGAGCGGGCCATGCGGGGCTGCTGCTGGGGGATCTGCTGGCCACTTGCCCCGCCCCCGGCCCCCCCACCCCCACCCGCTGCCCCGCCCCCCTTCTTCATCTTGGTGGAGCCAAACTTGGTGGCTGCGAAGGAGGCGGTGGTAAAAGTGATGGGCTGAGCGGAGCGGGGCATGAAGGTGGGGCTGGGCGACTGGCCGAAGGACGGTGACGGGGAGTTGGACAGAGAGCTGTCCTGGCTGCCGATGGGCACGAACACCTGGGCATCAGGATTGAAGCTGCTCTTGATCTCCTTGTCCAGCTCTGGGGCAACGCAGCCCTCGCTGTCATCCAGGTAGAGCACCTTCACAGCCCCCTTCTCACCAATCTGGTAGGACACCTCGAAAGGGTCGATCCAGACGCTCAGCTCCTCGGGCACGTTGGCCCGCACGTCCTCCACCGCCAGCCCACTCCGCTTGGCGGCCAGCTCCACCACGGGGTCCACTATCTCCCCGATGTGGACACAGCGGAAGCCAGAGCCCTTCAGTGGCTTGTCAGGGTACCAGTGGCCTTCATATTTCTTTTTCAAGAGTCGCTCCAGCTCCTCACCAAACAGGTCTGCCCGGCGCCGGGGCAGCTTGTTGTACAGGTAGGAGATGATGAAGTTCAGGGCCACCTTGATCTCCAGCTGCATCGTCCTTTCCTAGGCAGAGAACCAGCACAGGCACGTGCACAAGCCAAGGACAGTGGTAGGAAATGTAAGGTGGGCAGCCTTGGGCTCCAGACAATGCTGAAAAACGAGAAAGAAAGGCTTCATGAGTAGATGTGCAGGAAGCCAGCGGGGATTAGACAGAAAAGCACCAACTTTGGATCACATAGCCTCAGGGTCCCATTTCTGCCCCACCAGTGACAGGTTTATACGTGTGACTGTGGGCAAGTCACTTTTTTCTGAGCCTTAGCTTCATCCGTAACATGATATTTTAGTCGGCACTTGATAAATATTTTTAAGTACTTCTAAAGAAACAGGGGTACTGTGGTTTCCCCTATTTTGAGAATTCAGGTCACTTTATGAGTGACACCAAAAAAATCGAGCTCCTAAATCGGATGGAGAAGGGAAGGCTCTTGCTAACTTGTCTCTGCAATATCTCGGTGAAGTCCCACTCCCAAACTGTCACAGGCCAAGACAGGAGTTTAAAATCTTTAGTTTCAACCCCTTAAATGGAAAGGGATACAGGTCACTGAACAGGAAGCAGCACTGCAAACTTTTCACGGGAGGCCAGGACTCCGATCACATCCAATTTGTTATCCTGAGCTCCCTGGGTGTGCGTGTGCTCTGGCTCACTCTGGGTTTGCAGAGCTGATTCTTTTGCAGAACAGTGTAACCAAGGCGAGCATTTCCATCCAGACAGCCTCCAAGAATGGAGGCTGGGGCGTGATCCCCAGGAAGAAGCCAAGACCCATCCCAATCAGAGGCATGGACCAACAAGGAAACGACTGACTAGGGGATGCCCTGGGGAAGCAGAGGAAAGGAGACGGAAGCGGGCCCTGTGGGCCGACAAAGCCTTAAGAGCAGTACTGGTGCGGCCTGAGGGAAACCTCTATAGTTTCTGGCTAGAGTGTAGGTGATGAGGCGGGCAGAGAGAAGAAATTTTCCATCACCCTACAGCCTCCAGCTGGGGACCCACCATCACTCAGTCTCCCAGGGACTGTCTGACCACCTGTCCTTGGCACCAGACCAGATTTATCACGTGTTTGGAGATCCCTGGAGAGGAGGCAGCCCAACATAAACACTCGGCTTGTTATTTTGGGACTCTCTCACAGCCAGATCCACAGAGGTCAAAAAGGTTTATTCCTGAGGTCTGGGCCAGCCTCATTTCTCAGGAAGATGATCTGTGAGGTCCTGAGAGCCAGTGATCCTAATTGCCTCACTTTCTCTAAAAGGGCAGATCCAGGCTCATGCCATGGGAGAACTGAACTGAAAAGGGCCATTTTTGAGGGCCGACAGAACCAGAACATGTTCCTAACCAGACCTCTGGGTAAGAATGTGCTGCTGAGCTCAGCACAGAGACAAGACTGATCCACGATCCATCAAGGGCATCTTTTGTCCCTGGAGCTGGATTTTGATTAAAATCCCTTCTGGGTCCAGCACACAGTCTCCAGGTGCTAATTCTAGGCTTGAGGATCTTGAGCTTTCTGAACACCTGACGCAACTCGCTACACTGTAATTCTAAGGCCTGGGACCATGGCTCCCCAGGGCGTTTTAAGGATGGAATCCTCAGACAAAGCTCTCCGGGGTGAGTATCAGAGAAAACACACTGGGTTAATGTGGAGTATCTGATGACACTGGCCATGTCTAGCCCCACCCTCACTTCAGATCTGAGTAGACAAAGGGTCACGTGGGGCATCAAAAGAAGTGCCACGAGCATGGCCTCTTCTGAGCCCTCCACGGGGAGGCTCAGGATTCAGGTGACTCTTTTCTCCCCATCTATCCCAGCCTCCAATACAGACAATCTCCACGTGTCTTCAGATGTCTATTCCTGGTTGCCAAAGATCAATTCCAGGGTCCTTCTAGGTTTAAAGAGAAGAAGAATGATAAAGATAAGGAGCTTTCTGTTTATGAGGATTGGATTCATCACCAGGTGCAAAGATAGCCACCAGGACCATGGGTCTCCCCTCAAGAACGAAGGTCTGTAAGGGCCACAGTGGCCCACTAGAAGTGTCCAACACACAGGAGACTAAAAAGTTGTAAAGAAAGTGGGCACTGGTTCCGAAGAATGGGCCTGGAGTTAAAGACAGTGTCTTCAAAGTATTTTTGAAAAGTAAAACTTGAACATGACATATGACCCTTCTCCCAAGGCACCACATGGCCTCTTGGCATGCCACACGGTCCAAAGGGCTCCTGCCCCCTGCTATGCCTTCTCAAACTCTGCTGCGTAATTGCCTTCTAAATCACCTCCCCTGAACAGTTCAGCCTCAAAATGGGAGCATTTTAAATGCAGGCCAAAGTCATTGGGAAATAAGCCTCCCACCCCAAAATACAATAGAATCACTGTCATCAGCCCTGCCTAGCTAACCATTTTCTGCAGCATTAGCAACTAAAGCTGCACGCCAGGGGCTTCCCTGGTGGCGCAGTGGTTGAGAATCCACCTGCCAATGCACGGGATACGGGTTCGAGCCCTGGTCCGGGAGATCCCACATACTGCAGAGCAACTAAGCCCGTGCGCCACAACTACTGAGCCTGCTCTCTAGAGCCCACGAGCCTCAAATAGTGAGCCTGTGTGCCACAACTACTGAAGCCTGTGAGCCTAGAGCCCGTGCTCCACAACGAGAGAAGCCACCGCAATGAGAAGCCCACACATTGCAACGAAGAGTAGCCCCGCTCGCCGCAACTAGAGAAAGCCTGTGCACAGCAACGAAGACCCAACGCGGCCAAAAATAAATAAATAAATAATAAATAAATTTATTTAAAAAAAAAAAAGCGGCACACCAATTTATACCTCAGTGATGCTGCTACACAAATCAGAAGTAGATAATGCCACCTTCGCTTCTTCAACTGGAGAACAGGCCAGGCCAGATGGCTGTGGGGCGGAACCTTACAAAAACACCGGACAACCAGAATGAGATTTTCTGCTCTGGCAGCTCAGGCTCTAATTTTGACTTCAAGAAGCTTACGGAACAGAGGATTAAAGCACTGGTGCTGTCTTTAACTAAAGATAGGAGTGACCACTCATCAGTTTGTTCATCTTTTTAAGGCTACTGGACAAATTCTAGAGCTTATATATTAAATATTCATACAATGTGATAAAATTAGATAGCTTAAAAATAACCACCCTTCAATAAAAGGAACAAGTAGATTCAAGTTAAGCCGCAGGAGAGGACTCAAAGACTTTCTCCAACCCTGACACAGGCACAAAAGGCCAGAAATGTGGCAAAAAGAAAAAAAAAAAGGCTAAGTGCTTAACAACAGCAAAATCTACCTTTTGTCAATATATTAAAAAGTTGCAAATATGAGAGTAAAATTCTGTCCCCTTTTATTTAGAATCTTATCCTCCATTTGCTTTACTTCCAGCAACAAAGTTCATCCTGGATTCAGATCCCTGTGTTGAGTTTTAAAGAAGTGCTCAAGAGAACGTCAAAAAAGGGGGAAGAAAGAAGCTGGAAGGAGGCTGCAAGTCAACGATATGGTAAATGGAGACGCCAGAGAACTTCTGACAAAAACTCGAAGGACGGTTTTTAGGAAGAAAAAGTTGTTTTAAAGGGGAAAAGGAAGGATAGTGAGGGAACCCACTGGGCCCCCAAAGCCTGAGCACCTGTAAAATATTCAGGCACCTCAAGCCTTAACATCCAAATCACAGGACAATCAAGCACTACCAGATTCAAATGAGTGAGGAAAGAGGACTCGGGGTCCTCAATTTTGACAAGGACAGCAGGTGTCACAGGCCGGGCGCTGGACAGTGGGAGCCCGGTTCTGGTGGGACAGGGCGTGGCCCTACCACACTGGTCCCCGAGGCAGACGGCTGGGTGTGGTTGAAAGGCTACCAGGACTTGTGCCAACTGACTGCACCACCCCGCCCAGTGTCCCACACCATCTCCCCGAAACATGGACTGTGCAAGCCCAAGTCTGACTACAAGACTCCCTCCGACTAAGAGGGCACTTTTGGGAATTCCCTGGCGGTCCACTGGTTAGGACTCCATGCTCTGACTGACTGCCGACAGCCTGGGTTCCATCCCCAGTCGGGAACTAAGATCTCACAAAACCCCGCTGGGCGGCCAAAAAAAAAAAAAAAAAAAAGGCCCTTCCTAGGGCTCTCCAGGTTCCTCTGAAGCCAGGAAGACTTGACTGAACCCCAACATACACGGGAGGCCGGGGGCAAAGGTGCACTCTGGGAATTGTAGTCTTCAGAAACCTCATGCTCAGGTTGGAGCAAACGACCTACTTTCTCTGCACACTACAGTTCCCTGCGTACTTTGCGAAGACTCAGCCGGGGAACTACGCATGCCCGGTAAGGGGAGCTGGCGGAGGGTGGGAGAACCGAGGAAAAGTTTCCGATGCACATGCGCGCTGTGGCTGACTGGCGCCCGCCCCCCCCCCCTCCCCCGCCCACCGCCTAATACATTTTATATAAATTCTACCCATAAGGCCTACTCCCCGTATTGTGTCGCCCACCATATCCATGTCTCGGCTTCCCGAAAAACTGAACTTTTCTTTCTTCCTCTCTCGTCACTGCCTCGCAAGACCGCTGAATTAACGAACAGCTTCTAATAAGTTTTTTCTGGGTGAAGGCGGTAGGCTGGGATAGATAGGAGTCACATCCCTCCCCCTCCCCAAACCCATGCCCCTTAATCTGTATTCCTTGGGCTGGGTGGTTTCCTTTTGGAGTTGCTGTAGGAACGGTGGATTCAAAGAGAAAAGAGCCTTTTCACTTAACGCCCAGCGGGCTCCGCTGTAGCACCTCACAACCAGGAATGGAACGGCAGGAATAAACCCAGTCCTCCCGTCCTCTCGGCCAAAGAAATTCCCAGTTTTAAGCTGCGGGGAGGCGCCGGGCCGACAATCAGAAGGCCCGACGCCAGCAGGGCCCAAGCCTCACCCCTCTTCTAATCCAAGTCCGAGTAACGCAGACCCGGCTAGGTAATGGGAAAGAGTTCCCGGGCAGGGAAGGAAAAACTACATCTGACAACATTTTCTAATACTTAAAATTGTTTGTGAGTCTCCTCTCACTGCAAGGCCTGCTCTATTGACCAGACTTACCAGATCCTCGGCAAAGCTCCCCTGCAGGGTGTTAAATCCTCCTAATCCTGCCTCCCACACAAGCTTCTCTCCCCCTCCGCTTAAGAGGGGGATGGGGGCAGGCACCCAAGAAAGCAATAGGGGTGTTTTTCTGCTGTTAAATCAAAGATGAGGGACCCACTCCCAGGGTAGGGGGGGGTAGGAAGAAGAAAAAAAAGGTTAGATACTGAGCAGACACCCGGGAGCCCCCTCGGCTAGCCCACAAGTTGACGCCTACTGTGTGGGGTTCTGGTTCCTCTAGGGGGTGGGAAAGGGCTGCCAGCTGCCCCTCCTCTCTCTGTTCCCTCCTCCTCCCCCTCCCTTTCTGGTCAAGGGCACAGTCCATCCTCTGGACAGGAGCTTAGGAGTAAGGCTCTTCCTCCCAGGCACCTCACCAGGGTCAACCAGAATCCACTCACGGATACTGCTGTAAGGGTACTTTTTTCCGCCCAGTTTTCCCTTAAAACACTAACGAGGATAAAGAGCTCAAGCCAAATGGTAAATTCTGGCTCGGCGGCCAGAGGACAGTCACCACTGACCGGTCCAAAAGGGGGATGTCCACCCTCCATCCCTCAGGCTCCACAGGGCCAAAAATAAACCCTATTAATTATTACCACCCTCCTTCCCCGCACACGGGAAAAGCAGAAAAACAAGGCCTGGATCCCCTTCCTTCTTCTGATTTTATTTAATGGTGGTGGGAGTTATGTTTTCGCAGGGAACGAGGAAAATCTAGCGACTCTCTAGAATATGAAGAACGGAGAGAAAAGGGAGGAAATGCACCGCACCCAGGAGGTGGCCACACTTGGAACAGGGAAAGAAAGGGGCTCTGGGATACCCCAGGATGAGAGCAAACGTGAGGGAAAGAAGAGCACGGGGGAAAGGTGGGGTCCAGTGGGAAGGTGGAAGGGGAAAGGAAAATGTTGGCCAGGTGAAAGGGGGGGGGCGACAGCAACGTGGAGCGTCCACCAAAGCGGAGAGCGGGAGTGGGGCGGGGGTGGGGGAAGGCGTCGGGCCTGTTGGGTCTATGGGGAGGCCCCCCGCCCCCCGCTCACTCACTCGGGTCTCCGCGGCGGCGGGGCGGTGTGCCGACCGCGGGGCGGCTTCTTCCTCCAGGGTGGTCCTGGGCGCGGGGCGGAGGTCGCTCTCCCTTCCCGGGAGCCGATGTGTCCTTTTCTTCGTTGAGGATGGGGGAGCGAGTGAGGGGGGTATGGGCTATGACTCTCAATAATAATTCTTTCAGCTTTTTGGAGGTCGGGCTCAGCGGCGGGGGACAGAGGGCGGGGAGGCAGGCCGGCCGGCGGCGACGGCGCGGGGATGGAGGACCGGAGGGTGGCTCGTGTCGCGGAGCGGAAGACGGTCCCGGCTGTGGCCGGCAGACGGTTTTGCCCTTCTGGCCCCGCGTCGCCCGAGCCACTCGCTTCTCTCCGCCGACTACCCGCACCTTCCCGCGCCCCGGCCCGAAGTGAGCAAAGTCAATGAAAAGTTTCACCCTTAGCAACCCTGCGCACGGATCCGGCTTCCCCACCCCTGCGTGATGCGTCCCTCCGCCCTGCAGGGGCGGGGCCGAGCGCCGGCCGGAACTACTTCCCAGCCGGCGGACTGCTTAACCCCTCATGGTTCGCGGCGCGCGGCTCCGAGTGGAAGCCGAGGGTGCCCGGCCACCGCCCTCGTCCCACCCTCGGGCGGCCGGCCTGTTTGTCTCTTCACTCAGATCCCGGCTCAAACGTCTGCTGCTTCTGGCTGGCCTGTGTAACGCGGTCCGCCTTCCCTCCCCATCACGACGCTGCTTCGCATTTTCATGCCCCTAACCACTCAAATCGTGCTCATCGTGTTAGGTGTTTCCCTAGGTAGACAGCGAGCTCGGGAGGGCAGGGGCCTGGCCTGGGACTCAGTTGCTCACTTTAGGTGTGTTGGCTGAATGGATGTCGCAGGGAAGGGAGTTTCCCCGCTGTGTCTTCGGCCCTGCACCTGCCCCGGCGCCGACGGTTCGTATGCTCGTCCGAACTGTCCCCGCAGGCCACCTCGGCGAGTCGCTCCAGCTCTGGAACTCTGACCGTCCGACCTTCCCCGTGGCGCTCGCACCGCCCCAGATATGGTCTCTTCGCGCGTGGGGGAGCTGAGGGGACGACTCGAACTCTGTAAAGGTTTCGGACCTTTATCAACGCGGCTTAGCCCGAATCTTCCGAGCTCCTGGTGCCTCGTCGGGGGACGCGTGACGTCGAGGGAAGGGCGAGGGGGAAACCTGGGCCCGGGCAGAGCGGGAGGAAGAGGGGGCGAGGAGAGGCCGAACGGCCACGAAAAGGAGCTGAGCGACACATTAACCTTCCGCTTGCCGCCTCTGGCGCCCGTTAACCTCGCGGCGCGGACAGGGCCAGCGCCGGTTCCGCTCAGGCGCGCGAGCCTGTCCCCTGCCCTCTCCGGGCGGGGCTCAGCCCCTCTGCGGACGCACCCTTAGTTTCTCCTAGGTCGGCGACCCACCCCTAAGGGGCACCAGAGCCACATTTCTAATAGTAACAGCCCCCACCAACGGGGGTGGCGCCTGCCCGTGCCAGAGGCTCCGCGCTTGCGCACCCGACGGTCCCTCGGGCGGCTGACCCAGGTTCGCCGAAACCGGCACCCTCGCGCGCTCGGCGCCCCCGGCCCGGGCTATGGCCACGCGGGCCACTCGGCTACTTTGTGACTGTGCGGGGCACGGAGTTGGGGGTAGGGAGGCCTGTGCCCAGTGAGGTCATAGGCGGACTGGACTGCCAGGTGGTAAAGCCCGGGGCCGCTGGGAGCTTGCGCCTGAAGTCTTCCCATCCCTTCTTCAATCGCCCATTCCCCAACTCTCCCCACCCCCGGCCTTTATTTTCATTCCAGACGGTTCCAGCCCAACAGCCGCCAAACCCACGTGGGATGGCGAGATGCGAAAGTTTCCAGCTACGAACGGTTTGCAGTGTTGTTTTTTTTTTCCTTGATCACTTTTTTTGGCAAGGGCAGAGAGCAACGGTAGCGTGCGGGTTTAAATGCGCTTTCTTTGACTGTTGTAGAGAAACGGCGGACTGGAGGGCAAACTCCAAGGGGACAGAAAAGGGGACGGAGCCTGAGCCCGAGAGCTCCCATCCCCCACACTCTGAGCGCTTCAGCCCCTGGGGCACCTCAAGGGACTACTTGCTTGTGCGTCAGCGAGTGCCAAAGCGTCACACACACGCCCCCTCCGCCTAGCCCCACTCCGCCCCTCCCCTTCTTTTTCCTCCTTCACCTCGTTCCCCTCCCCTTCCCTTCTCCTCCCCTCTCCTCCCCTCTCCTCCCCTCCCCTCCTCTCCCCTCCCCTCGCGTCGCGAGTTCCAACCGGGCAGCGAGACCTAGCCGACTCAGGGCGTCAGAGTACTGGAGAGCTAAAAATATAACCGGTACGTTAGCAACAGCCTTCCCATTGGTGGGGAAGAGGGAGCGGCAGCATCTGATTGGGTGTTCGATCCAACCTCTAGGACGGGGGAGTGGGGGCCGAGAGCCAAGGAGCCTGGCCCTGGAGAGTGCGTTTGAGCATTGGGGCATTGCAAGGGATGCTGGTATTTGTAGTCATTTATTAGAGGCAGCTGTGGAAATAGGTGGGTTTGAATCCCAGTTCCGCCACCAACTGTTTTATCTTGATTTAATGGCAACAAATCTCTTTACATCATCAAACCTGTTTTCTCATCCTTAAAATGGAGATCGTGCGGGGATTAAATATGATACTGTATGTACAGCCTGTCTCAAATAGGTACTATTCTTAATTTAAAGGTCACCGTTCTGGCCAAATTGCATCCTACATGTGCTGTGCTCAGTTCATTGTGTATTTCCCAATAGGAAACCTTACAAGACAGGATGAGAAAGGTGAAAGTGAGTTGAAACGAATTCTCCTAGGGTATCACAGGAAGGAGGGACGGAGTCCATATAAGTAGATAAAGGGTATACATTTCCTACCGTTCACTGCAGGCTGTGGGAGAGTGGAGTAAATCTCTGGAAGGAAGGTGTTGAATTTTTGCGCGTTCCTATATTTATTCGAATCTCCCCTGCAGTGCTGAAAACACATCAGCCTTGAGCAATATCACTGAAACAAAACTGAGAAATCCAGCTTCCTTGGTAAATGGGATCCCTGGGTAAAAGGTTAGCATATAAATAGGAAAAAATAAAATAGAGGGGAAAAAGGCAATCACCATTCTTAACTGCTGATGTCTCCATTTATCATGTGGTGAGGAGGACGTTTTTTCTCTCCCCAACGTGTGATTTCATCTTGCCAGGGCTTAATTGTGAGCTGAATTCCTACTCAAGCATTCCAGAGTCCCCTCCCATTTGGAATAATCATACGTTGACAGGCATACGCTTTGTTTTCAAAATGGTGAGCTTCAGGAGTAAGCGTGTGCTTGGGGAGAGGGTGGAGGCAGCTCCCCTGTCTGAGAGTAAGCAAGTTATGCCGGATGTTTTGTTGTGACAAGTCAGGCTAGTCATAATTAGCCCCAATTAACTCTCAGGGGTGAGTCACTCTCTCATATACACATGTTGGGGTGAGAAATTTTGTAGTTTCTTTTAAGTTATCCAAGAAAATAGTTCCTCAGTTTGATTCTTCAGATCCACTCCTCCAACTGGGCAGGAGCAAAGAGCCACAACAGAAATTAGCTTTGGAGAAGAGTGATTGGATGGATGCCAAGGGCAAATGATTTGCTATGTATTGACCTGATGTGAGTGAATTCTAGTAAACAAGGTAAGTGAACAAACCTGTCTTTGGCTAAGACACTAAAACTACCGTGTTCAAAGAAAGTATCATTGTAGCCTTGGTGGTGGCAGAGAGGCCACTTGGGGATAGAGTTGATAAGGAACTGAATAACTGGGAAAAGATGGGAACTGGAGTCCTTTTTTTTTTTTTTTTTTTTTTTTAAGGCAGGAAAATTCCAACCAAGGCAAAGAATCTTTCACCTTTATGTCCTTGCTTCAAACTATAAAGAGCTACAGGTCAAAATATAGTGACATACAATCCCTTCGAAATTTAGTCAGTTGAATTTGATTCCCTGGGAAGTTAATTTTCTTAATTTAGAAGCTGCTAATTGGCAGGCCAAGGTCCACATCTGGTGGATGTATTGCCTTGGCATATACTGACACATTAAAATTTCAAAAATGAGTTGACAGGGACTTCCCTGGTGGTCCAGTGGTTAAGACTTCACCTTTCAATGAAGGGGGTGTGTGTTCGATCCCTGGTGGGGGAGCTAAGATCCCACAAGGCTCGGGGCCAAAAAACCAAAACATTAAAAAAAAAACAAAAACAGAAGCAATATTGTAACAAGTTCAATAAAGACTTTAAAAATGGTCCCTATCCAAAAAAAAAAAAAAAGAGTTGACAACACTTAAAACTTGGGAGATTGCACAAAAATATCTTAATTTGCCACTTGTCCTAAATTCAAAAGATCTGTTAACACTGGGTATTCAAGCTGGCAATTGTCTGGACTTGAACAGCAACTGTCTTCTTTAGGGCCTGTGCTCTCTGGTTCCAAGGTCCCTACCACTCCCTATTGTCCCTCAGACACTGAGGCCCAGTGCCACATACCGTTGATCATCATGCCTTTTTTTTTTTTCCTTGGCGGCAAGGCTCGGCATGCGGGATCTTAGTTCCCTAACCAGGGGTGCAGGGGTGGAACCCGTGACCCCTGCAATAGAAGGGCAGAGTCTTAACCGCTGGGCTGCCAGGGAAGTCCCACCCCCTCCCTTTTAATCACTTATATTACTCACCCATACTGAATTTGTGACCCCTTTTTCTAATAACTTTTTCTTTTTTAGAAGATGTTGGGGGTAGGAGTTTATTAATTAATTAATTTATTTTTGCTGTGTTGGGTCTTCGTTTCTGTGCGAGGGCTTTCTCTAGTTGTGGAAAGCGGGGGCCACTCTTCATCGCGGTGCGCGGGCCTCTCACTATCGCGGCCTCTCTTATTGCGGAGCACAGGCTCCAGACGCGCAGGCTCAGTAGTTGTGGCTCACGGGCCTAGTTGCCCCGCGGCATGTGGGATCCTCCCAGACCAGGGCTCGAACCCGTAGACCAGGGCTCGAACCCGTGTCCCCTGCATTAGCAGGCAGATTCTCAACCACTGCACCACCAGGGAAACCCAGTGTTTTTTTTTTAGAACAGAATAAATTGAAAATACTGTACAGACAGTAAATGTTTCATGAAATTTTTCTGTTATACATATGTACTAGGCATGAGAGATTGTTGTGGGGTATGGTGCATCTGGAAGCATTCATGAGATGTTAGGAGCTTAGAAGGAAAAGGTACAGACTTGGCTGGATGATGTGACGGTGGTGGAATGGTATTTCAAACAAAGGAAATAGAGAGCCAAGATGGGCTGTGTGTGAGGAATTCCCTTCAGCTGCCTAATGAACAGCAGAGAATGAATAGAGGAAAACCTGAGGTAGGGAAGAGAGGGAACCATATGGAGGATCTTCAATGCTAGAACTTAAATGTTTATCTATGAAGTAAAGGCCCACTGTAAAAGAGCTACCATTTATGATGTAAAGCCTTCCCAGTAAGGGTCAGGCACTTACGAGGTCACATTTAATCCTTACAACCCAGAGGGAGGCATTAAGAAAAAGAAAACACCGAAAACCTCACTAAAGGTCAATAGCAGATTAGAATTCAAATACAGGACTGATTATAAAGCCCACACATTTCTCTTTATACTTTTAAAGGAGATTAAATTACCATATGTGTACAGAGTATATCTGAGAAGCTGGAAGACACCCATCCTTTTTAGATCCTAGAAATGAATGTATCAAACACTGAATACTTAATAGTAATAATCATAAACCCAGGAAATGGAACCACTTTCTTAGACTGACTATGATGAGTTATTTCAACTAGACCTGTGTAGGCAGTGCTTATTCAACAGTGGAGAAAAGCAATAATTTTTAAGCCCATTCTGATTTTTTGTGGCCATACACAGTTGGCTGAGATCATTATTCTAATTCTTTTCACAGAACTATATACTATTAGAGGTTAAAATTCAGCTTGTAAGCAATGTTTTCCCAATAGAGGATTTAGTATTATCATTATTCTAATTTTTAAAACTGAAAAGGACTTATTCTAAAGTCCAAGATAGATGATAACTAAGGATTTGAACTTGAATGCTGTTTATCTAAGGCGTTTTTAACTTATTCGTTGTATTGTATCATTCTCTTGGCCTCAGAGAGCAAACAAATGGAAAATGGGATTATAAAATTAGGTGACAGAGGAACAGAGTTCAGCAGAATTCACCAGACTGAGGTTGAACTTGTCCTGTTGCTGACCAGTGTGGAAATCCTACTGGGCATTAAATTTTAAGCTCCCTTGCAAGAACTTTTAGAGGCATACACACTAAGACTCACAGAGCACAGTTAAGGTGGTGTTTTGCTGAAAGTAAGGAGTAGCTTTTCAAACATCTGGAGATGCAAGATGTTATGTAGACCAAGGTGGTTAATAAACAAATGGGTTTTTTGGCAGGGGGACCACACCGCGCGGCATGTGGGATCTTAGTTCTCCCACCAGGGGTTGAACCTGTGCCCCCTGCATTGGAAGCACAGAGTCTGAACCACTGCCAGGGAAGTCCCAATAAACAAATTTTAGAAACTGATTTGTTTAGCAAAACAAAACATTTTGACTTATATTACACATTAAAACTAAAGTTACTATAGAATCAAATGACAGATTCTAGTTATAATCTGAAAATTATCTGGTTTCTGCAACTTGTTTGATATACCATAACCCTCACCTGATGCTTTAGAACTGCTCAGAGCTCCCGGAACACATCACCCCATTCAAACTGTTTCCCCCACACAAATATCTTTATCTGCAGACCCTACCCCCTTTGCCTGTAGGTCCAACATGGCCTTCAAAGCCCAGTTTATTATCTGGTTTCTATGACTTCAGTTATTCATTCAATACTGAGAACCTGCTACCTGCTGGGCAGAACAGATTTGCTTCCTGCCATCATGGAACACAGCCTACTAGATGACAGTCAATATTACCAAATGCTATAAACACAATGCTTATGGTGCTATGTGGGAGTATAACAAGAGGAACTTAGATTGGGGGTTGGATGAGGCATCTTTTAGGAAATACTTAGCTAAGGTCTGAAGGATGAGTAGGAGTTAGCCGAGTAGAAGGGAAGCAGAGCTTCAGAGGTAAAAAAAGAGGTAAAAAGCACTGCGGCAGGAAGGAAAATGGCATTTTGAGGAACTGAAAGGAGCCCTCAGGCAGCCCTATGGCTGTGGCCTTCCCCTAGCCTTCCCGGGGTACCCCATGCGAGGCCCAGAACCCTTCCTTTGTGCATCCCCTTTGTTACACTGAGCTATTTCTGGCAAGCTCAATTATTAAATTCCTTAAAGGCAGAGATTATCTTAATTCTATTTTGGACACTCAATACATTACAAATAACCAAGTTTTATTGGTCCAAGATAAAACTCTGATAGGAAGTCAGAAGGCTCTCATCTCAACTTGGATCTGCCACTGAGTTGCAGCGTAACATTGGGCCAGGCCCCTGGATTCTCCAGGACTCACAGCCTTTTTCAAATTCATGGTGTCAAAGACCTACTTGACTGGAAGTCTCCAATTACGAATGTGGCTCCTCAGGATAACTTGCTTATTGCCTCTAGCAGACAAAAAGTACAGGTAGTTGAGTTAGGGTAAAGGATATGTCTGAATTTGAATTTACTTAAACCAACCTCCTCCCATGTCCTTTTTTTTTTCTGGTGGGGGTGCTGCACTCAGAGGTGTGTGGGATCTTAGTTCCCCGACCAGGGACTGCACCCATGCCCTCTGCATTGGAAATGCATAGTCTTAACCACTGTACCACTGGGGAGACCCCTCCCCTCATATCCTTAATGTGAGTATATATGCACTTTGTGAGACAAATCGACCAAGTTCAGTTCTCCTAACTCATTCAGGTACATTTTGTCTCATTCCCTTCACCATTACTGGAAGCCATCTCTTCAGTTCAAAATTCAAGTTGGACAGGAAGCGGAAACAGCAAAAGTTTCTAAAAATAACTTTGGTTTACCTATCATAAAAGGCATGGGTGGTTTTGAATTCCAGTAGTAATAAGAGAACAAGGTGCTTAATGAATCCCAGTACCTTTATTTTGAATCACAAATTCCTGGGTGACTAAAATTCCTCGAGTTAAAATTAAATTGGGAAGGGGCTGACTACCAGAAAATAAACACCTACTTTATGAATACAATAGCAACAGAAAGGGTTTCCAATTTTTAGAAGAAAAATAACATGAAGCAGCACCACCTGGTGGGTGTTACAAGATGAAATGCCCACATTGACTGTTCTGAGAGCCCCCACCGCACTGCAGATGTTTCATCAAGGACAGCTGCCATCAGAGCTGCTGCAAGGCCATGCTTCTCACTGCAGCTAGCCTCACAGTCAGCTCCTCAAACAGAAGACTGAAATGATATATCATTCCTGTTTTAGAAGCTTTTGGTGTACAGAACTTCTCGATGTGGATTAACACAGCCTTGCTTCTTGAATTTAAGGAATGCCATGAACCAATCTATTAATTTTTCTGTGGTACAGTCTGCCAGAGTGCTCTGCGAAGAATCTTTTTTTCCATTCCTACCATGGCTGGGTGAGAGGAGAGGAAAAGGTGGAGAGGTGCCAGTGTACTAATAGGCAATTCAGGTGATGCTCTGTGCTCCATTTCCTTTCTGTAGGCATTTCTTTTGGCAGCTGCAGCAGCTTGACGGGGGGAGGAAGAGGCAGCCCACCAATCACCTCTTCTTGAAGCCATATTTTTTGCGTTCATAGAAGAGATCTGTCTTAGAGCTCCCCAAATTGACAATCTTTGGGCAACCATCTCTCTGGAAAACAGAATAGATAAGCTGTTAAAAGTCTCTGAGCTTGAACTGAGAGGAATTTAAGATAAAAATAACTTTTGGATTAATGGTTTAGCCATTCATCTTACCAGTTCAGTTATCCTATTTGACCAATCAAGTATTTACTAAACAACTAGAATGTGCCCAGGGCCTGTCCACTGTTTATCCAGTGGCCTGCACTTATAATGTTGGATTCTTAGCCCACTTCTGTTACTAATAAGATACAGTGGAGGTAGACTCTAAAACTCTTTAATGTGTTCAAAGGATTTTCTCCAAGTGAGAAGTAAGAAATGGTAATAATCATATACAGATCAAGCTTCCTAGCTCTCTTTCACTGTCCCAAGAAAGGAGAAATTACCAAGGGGAAAAAAAACTAAAGACTTTAGGAAATAGTACCTTACATTTTAAATATCATAAGAGAATAGTGAGTTTGATGTGTCCGTATTAATTCACTTAACCGGACACATGGTCTTGGGGGAAGAGTGCTCCTGTGCCAGAAACAACTGCTGACAGCTCATACTCTGATGTGTAGTGACACCCTCCCCTGGCCGTTTTGTGAGCTTGAGTGGTTTCAGTGAAGCCCTTGGGAAGCTGTGTTGTGCAGGAATGATGATTCCAATCAGTTGATTTGCGATGATGGGAGGAAAATTGGGGGAACTGCTACTGGAAGAAACCTTCTTAGATCTCATGATTTTATTAAACACCCATGTCAAAGGTAGCTGTTTCCTGTGACACTGGGCTATAGAACGAATGAATGAATCAAGTCCTTAGGCATCTCATTTCTAATTCAGCTGACTTCTCTTTTTGGGGACTGATATCAACACTGCACAAAAATCTCTGAAACCACACAAAGCCACCACTAACATTTCATTATTTTCTAGAAAACATGTACCATGTATTACACTGAGAACTACCATCTGTGGAGTTTGGTGTGCTAAGCAAGCCAGGTTGTGGGCCCAGCCCCACCAATGGCTTGCTGGGTGAACTCAAGTAAGCCACGCAATCTGTGCTGAAAGTCCTGGTACAGACGTGGGAAGAGCTGCCTCTCCTGGCCCCAGGTAGCCTGCTATTAAACACAACAGTGCTTTAAGCCCTTTAGGGATGCTTTGAAATTTTATGGTATGATGATAGCCTGTTCAGGCTTACTCTGCCTCACTGACTTGTGTGATTGGGGGCAAACCACTTCTGTCTGGGTTTGTATCCAACTATAAAATAAGATGACTGGATCAGGTCAACGTATATAAACTGTATTTATAGAGCCCTAGAGAGTCCTGAGAGGTGCCAGGTGACAGTAGGACTCATCCTCCAATCTGTGCAGCTGTGTTCTCACTCATATTAAGATTGTAGGGACTTCCCTGGCACAGTGGTTAAGAATCCACCTTCCAATGCAGGGGACATGGATTCAAGCCCTGGTCCGGGAAGATCCCACATGCCTCAGAGCAACTAAGCCCATGCACCACAACTACTGAGCCCGCGCACCTAGAGCCTGTGCTCTGCAACGGGAAGCCGCTGTGATGAGAAGCCTGCGCACCGCAATGAAGAGCAGCCCCTGCTCGCCACAACTAGAGAAAGCCCGCGCTCAGCAACGAAGACCCAACGTAGCCAAAAAAAACAAAACAAAAAAACAAACAAAAAAAAGGTTGTAGGCTCTGGAGATAGGTCACCTGAATTCTGAGAAGTTATTAACCTCCTTGTGTCTCTTTTTAGTCACATATTAAATTACTACAATGGTAGAACCGACCTTACAGAATTAAGAATCAATATACTTAGAACAATGCCTAGCATATAGCCAGCCCTTAATAAATTATAAGAAATTGCCAAAAATAAATATCAGCAATTTCATGATGGTTCACCTAACACACAGACACACACATACACATGCAGCTTCTGTGTAAGATACTTTTTGAAGAT
>NW_021145306.1:0-99 GCF_002837175.3 Physeter macrocephalus
AGACTGGACATCTTTCTTTCTTTTTTTTTTTTTAATTAATTAATTTATTTTTGGCTGTGTTGGGTCTTCGTTTCTGTGCGAGGGCTTTCTCCAGTTGCG
>NW_021145306.1:183-38929 GCF_002837175.3 Physeter macrocephalus
AGCACAGGCTCCAGACGCGCAGGCTCAGTAGTTGTGGCTCACGGGCTTAGGTGCTCCGCGGCATGTGGGATCTTCCCAGACCAGGGCTCGAACCCGTGTCCCCTGCATTGGCAGGCAGATTCTTAACCACCGAGCCACCAGGGAAGCCCTGGACATCTTTCTTAAGCCTCAGGTCTTTCTAGCTATTTACTGGTTATTACCACTTGAACGAATTGCCATTGTCTCAACTGGTTCTTATGCTCTGAAACAGCTCACCCTTCAGAATCCCCATCTTCCAAAAACTCCACCACTGTCCCAGGCAATCAGGCTCAAAATCTTGCCAACCTGACCTCTAATGCCCAGACCAAATCTATTTCAGAATGCCACCTTTCCTACAACAGCATCTTAAATCTGCGCTCTCGTTACTTCCTCTTGGAGTTATATGACACTCCCCCTAACGGCCTTCCTTCCAAAGTTCTATCTTTACAGAACCCACCAGCTAAGCTATTCCCATTGCACCATATCCCTGACACTGGCAGTGGTTCTGCAATCTTCTATCTGGTTTTCAGGCTTTCCCCAAAGCTGGTTCCCAGTGTATCCAGTACATTGGCACAATGCACAAATGCTGTGCATTTCCAAATCAACTGCTCCATTCAAGCAGGTACAGTCTCTCCCATTGTCCTCGGGACAGATGATCACATTTTTGCCCTGCATTATAACCTAAAACGATGATAGAACTGAGCGGTTCAGGAGCTCAGAGGTGAGGGACAAGGTGTGGGTGAAGGCAGCAGCCTCCAAATGGTTGTGCCTGTGTGCAGCTGGGAGATGAAGGAGTGAGTGAGCTATGTAAGGAAGATACCTATCAACTATTTTACCTTTTTCATTAAGTACAGTGGGGCAAACAGACTGTGGGTTAAGTTTGTTCTCTATCCTTTTGAGCTAGTCCAAAAGCTGTACAGTATTCATAAGCTTGAGAGTTATTTATGCTTCTGATAAAACAGACTCAAATCTAGAACTGGAGTCGAAAGAAAAGACTTCAATGAAAGACTGATGCATAAATTATAAAAGTACAGATTCAAACAGATTTAATTTAAAAAATGGAACATATCTTACAGAAGTTAGAAATGTTATCCCTCTCTGGGCCCTATAGAAGATGCACAGACCTTCCACAGCTCATAGAAGAAAGACTGTGTAGACAATTTTGATAAAGAATTGAGGGACAATTCAAAAAGAGTTTATAAAGAGAGAATCAGGAGGCAGAAAATGCTTGAAGAGGCTTGGTCCTCTTCAGAAATTGTTCTGGAATGCCGTTTCACTTGTATCAATATCATGTTCCTGGATGAGGGAATAAGACATAGAATTTTAGAATTTCAGTTCAAAACCTGAAATGTGAACTCTTCGTTGTTTTGGACTTTGATTAGAGATTCTAAATCATCATTAATTGGAACACATAGGTAATCTCTGGGCTTTAAGGCTAAGTCCAGCCCAAGGATTAAGTTTTCACGACCAGGACAGGGCTTTGACCACAGCCCACCACCCACCATGATGAGTGGGGAGCAAATACATTTGAA
The DNA here is from genome assembly GCF_002837175.3 of Physeter macrocephalus. Lineage (NCBI taxonomy): Eukaryota > Metazoa > Chordata > Mammalia > Artiodactyla > Physeteridae > Physeter > Physeter macrocephalus. Next base: position 1,734 of record NW_021145306.1, read on the forward strand.
GGTACTGATGCAGACACCACACCAGACTTCTTACCTTAGCCTTAGGGGCCCGACCCTGCCTTGCCACCAAGGTAAGTACTGTTGGGAATCTACCTGGCCCCCATCCCACATTTCAGTGCTGAGCAAGTGTACCAATACCTTGCCTCTGAGTTGCTTTCCTGGTACTGATCTCAGAGCACTCTAATTGCCCAGATGTTCCTGTCTCGCTCACTGCACGTAGCTCAGGCAGACAGCAACGACCGCATTCACTGCCACAGCCCTGACATCTAGCACCAGGCCGGCACATGCGAGGCGTATATTATAGTATGAGTACACAGCAGAGCCAGCCCCACAGGAATATATATATATATTTTGGCCATGCCACATGGCATGCAGGATCTTAGTTCCCCGCCCAGGGAATGAATCTGTGCCCCTTGCAGTGGAAGTGTGGAGTCTTAACCACTGGACCACCAGGGAAATCCCAGGATTATATTATTAAGACAAATTCTAAGCATTAGAATTGCTGGGTCACAGGTATACATATATATATTTAGGGCTTCTGAACGATATTATAAAAAGTATCTCCATAAAAGTGGAACCAGCTTATTCTCTCATCAGTAGTATATAAATGAATGCCCATTTACCAACCTTGGTTGGACATTTAATTTTAGAAATCCTGTCCAGGGATAGGCAAGATGAAGGCCAGGCATAACTTTTAAGTTCTTGGTCCTCAGCCCTGGGCGAGATGATTTCTAACATAAGGTGCTGACCTCACGTCCTGCTGCTCCATCCTTGGTTCAGTTATCTCCAGCCACACAGGCATTTCTGCTGTCCCTCAAACATGCCAGGCAGAGCCCAGCCTTAGGGACTCTGCACAGGTCTTCTCTCTGCCTGGGACACTTGTCCCCCAGCTATCTCCATGGCCAACTCCCTCAACACCTTCAAGTCTCTGCTCCCGTGTCAGCTTTGTAGTGTGGCCTATCCTGACCGCCCTATTTAATATCACCACATTCAGCACGCTGATCCCTCTGATCCTGCTCTACTTTTTTTTTTTTTGCGGTACGCGGGCCTCTCACCGCTGTGGCCTCTCCCGTTGCGGAGCACAGGCTCCGGACGCGCAGGCTCAGCGGCCGTGGCTCACCGGCCCAGCCGCTCCGCGGCATGTGGGATCTTCCCGGACCGGGGCACGAGCCCGTGTCCCCTGCATCGGCAGGCGGACTCTCAACCACTGCGCCACCAGGGAAGCCCTGCTCTACTTTTTAATAGCACTTATCATCTCCTAGCATCCTATGTGATCTACTTATATATTACGTTTATTGTTTACTGTCTCCTTCAGCTAGATATACGTCCCATAAGTGCAGGGAACATCGTCTGTTTTGTTCACCTAGTAGATAGTGAAATGCCTGCAGAATGAATGAATGAATGGCATGGAACACGAGAAGTCCAGTTTATGGATGATATCACCACTGGAAGGACTCCCACTTGAGTGGGCCTTCTGGGTTCTGTACCTGGTTCAATTTCTTGAATTCCACCACTTGGAAGAAGATGTGCTCGAGGATATGTCTGGCATCTTGCTGGTCCTTTGGTAGTTTATTGGTGACTCCAAGGATGTCACCACACTTCCTGATGTAGAATTCCAGGTCTTCTTCAGTACCTAAGCACAGTTGGGGCAGTCAGATTCACCCTTGACTCTGCCCTTCCCCAAGTACAGACTTACTGCGGTTTGGGTATCCCTGTCAGGTTCCTACATCTCTCAAGATCACTCACCTCTCCCTTGGGTAATGTGACCAAAGGACTTAAACAGTGACAAACTAACTGTAGAGATCTCTGATGTGCTGTTTTTGTAAATTAGGACAAAAGTGTGACACTCCTAATTAGAAAAAAGCTAGCCAGGTTCTGGCTCGCTATTACCAGATCTGGCATTCCTACATTACAAAGAACAGGAGCAACCAGGGGGGAATCAAATTACCATTCTCTGATTGCCGCAAGGATCATTATGTGAAGGACATATGGGTATTTTATTTTATTTATTTTATTAAAAAAATATTTTTTGGCCGCATCATGCAGCTTGCAGGATCTCAGTTCCCTGACCTGGGATCGAACCCGCGCCCCCAGCAGCGGAAGCGTGGATTCTTAACCACTGTATTGCCAGGGAAGTCCCAGGGGTATTTTAAATAGCATTTACTATAGCAATATTACAGGAAAGGAAATAAAAGAAAGAAAAAAATCATCCATAATTCTCTGTGTAACCATCCCCAGCCCTGTATCAAGGATGGACAGCCATTACTGCCCTACTTATGCTACACTGTAATTTCTTTTCTTCCCCTCTGATTTGCATTTTTAAAGTTATGATAGAAATGATCTCTCACTCTAGCTCTACCCCCACCAATACTTCCTAGGGTAATTACTGCCATGTATGCCTACATGTCTACATATGTGTAAAAAAACGGGATCAAACTATAATAGTTCTGTAAGTTGCCGTCATCATTTAACGATGTAACATGGACATTCCATGTCAAAGCTTATGCTCCACATCTTTCTTTTAACAGATGTATAATATTCCACTTTGTCTCATATTTTTTTTAACCAATTCTCCTACTGATGGACTATTAGACTGTTTATTTTTTGAATGCTACAATTAATATCTCTATATCTTTTCTGTTATGCATTTCTACTAGGATTTCTGCAGGATAAACCACTAGAAACAGAAACGCAGGGTCAAAGGGTCTGATCCTGCACAGGTCTATTATTCCCACTGGACTAATTACTAGGTCTTGCTAATTTCTGATTGCCTAGCACCTACCACAATGCCTGGCATGGAACAGGGATGCAGTAAAGGTGTCTGACATTGAACTATTTTCATTTTTGCACATTCCTTTCTGGTCTTCGAGCACATTTAGATGTTCACATAGTTGGGATCCTACTCTAAGTACGGTTTTATATCTTGCTTTCTTCATTTAGGAATCTCAGTGTCACCCCCTGGCCTTTGTAACCCTCTTTTATAATGACTACATATTGTCCCACTGATTGAATGTGGTGCAATTTACTACCATTTCCCTGTGAGTGAACACTAAGGCTATTCCCAACTGTATTTTATTTTTTAATACGTAATGTCGTAGCCATCTGTGTACCTTCATTTATCTCCCTAGGTTAGATTCCCAGGAGTGGGGTCACTGCCTCAATTTTCTGCCCCTGAGTCCATGTGTGCAGGCCCACCTGCTGTGCTGGAGGAAGGGCACGTCAGGAGGAGCACGGGGCCGAGAGTCAGGAGCACCACTCACCCTGCAGCTGTGCGGCCCGGAGCCTCATTTCCTCACCCACGGGTCAGGGTGGGCACACTTGACTCTCTCTAGAATCCCTTCCAATTTGAAGTCTCTGTAATTCTCTTGGCCCTGACTGAATTTTTTTATTCAATGGCTCCTGTGACCAATGGCCTAGATTTGCTAAGAGGCAGCCAGAGTCAGAATTCATCCTGGGGTCCCCCAACAGGTCAGAACTAAAGACACACAGGAATTAAAGCTGACACCCTGGCCTCTGCTTGGCACCATGCTCTAGCTCACTGAGCTAACTGACCCCTAGGGAAACAAGCCACATCATTCACATGAAATAAACAAAAATTGTGCTTTTATACTTCCATTCATATTCTGTTCTCCCTAAACAAACTCTAAGCTTTCTTTCATGGCAAATCTCAGAAATTCACAATTTAATAAAACCCACAAAAGAAAACAAACAAGAATTTGACCACACTCACACTTATTGGTGATCTGAGCAAGCCGGGCCTTCTCAGAGGAGAACGTCTCATCTAAGTCAAACAGCTCCAGCGGAGGGGGTGATAATTCCCTGAAACTAGGCGGGAAAACCTAAAAGGCAATAAGGTCTTTCATGAAAGAGCGCATCCAAAGCCATAACTGACAGGTGATGAGACGTAAGGAAAATGAGACGACGAACCGCCCAGCGCCCATCACCTCCTTCCGCCCTAACCCATGAGACCACAGCAAGCAAGACGGCAGCCCAGTGCAAGCAACCCAGCAGAACCAGCTCCAAGCACGCCGCCAAACTCTCCAAGCTGATGTACCAGCGCCCGTTAACTCATGCAAGGACACACAGCTTGGGGCTTATCCAGCTTATTTGCGTTTTGTGCAAATTTGTGTTGAACATTTGATTGTATGAGTCCTTTCTCATCTGATGATGAGTTCTTCAGGGGCAGAAATTGGGGAAACAGATGTAGATTAATGTAGAAAGTGCTGAACTTATAGCCAGAATTCGCAGGTATGTAGCAGGTATGTAGTGGTATGCTGATAAATGTTGAGCTATCACTCAAAACAAGAGGCCTGATCTGTAGCATTTGTCATTTCCTGTTTTGTAAACACCTCCACTGTGGCCGATTTTCAGGTTACCAAGGTGAAGTCAACTGGCTCATAACATTCCAGAATGTGGTGGGATAAGACAATTTTGAAGGCAAGTGGAGCTCACACCGGACTGGAATGTTGAAAAATAACCTATAGACACATGACTGTCCCCTGGGCTCTTAGAACTGTGCTGTGAATCTGAGTGCCTGTTGCCTGGAGAGCTCAAAGCTTTCTAGCACAAAGCTCTTCCTCCTTTTCAGCCAGGTATTCTCATATATGCCCTTCAACCGCACAAGATAGGAAACGTTTAACAGCCAGAGAGGTCCACACCCGTGATTCCTCAGTTGGGAACTACACCAAATGGAAGTCCCTGTAGAATACTAACAGGTTTGGTCTCTATGCATGTTTCGAGCCAGAGAAACATGACCACAGTGGTGAGAGGCCCGCGTACCGCAAAAAAAAAAAAATAATAATAAAATAAAATAAAAAAATAAAAAGAACTGTGCTGTGAATCTGAGTGCCTGTTGCCTGGAGAGCTCAAAGCTTTCTAGCACAAAGCTCTTCCTCCTTTTCAGCCAGGTATTCTCATATATGCCCTTCAACCGCACAAGATAGGAAACGTTTAACAGCCAGAGAGGTCCACACCCGTGATTCCTCAGTTGGGAACTACACCAAATGGAAGTCCCTGTAGAATACTAACAGGTTTGGTCTCTATGCATGTTTCGAGCCAGAGAAACATGACCCCATGAGGAGGCCAGCCCCACACGAGGCCAGCTGGTGAGGGAGGGGCAAACAGCGGGGCTCTGCGGCAGGATGCCCCCACCACACCCACTCACCGCTGGCTGAAGGGCTGGCAGCGGCGTCTCAAACTGAGGTTGGATGAGCTGGAGAGGTTCATGTTTCACGTTTAGCTGTTCGTGAGCCCTGTGTTAAGAAGAAGATACAAAAGCAGGAATCAAGATGAGACACGGATGCAAAGCGCGTCTAACTGATCTCACGGTGCTCGTCTCCAACGATCAGGAGGCTCAGCACTTTGGCAACAAAAATAAAAATCACACAAAATGTATTGTTACATGTAATGTAATGATCCTTTCAGGAATCTTCTCTACTGCAACAGACAGCGTGACTGTATTGAGAACTGAAAGGGAAAGTTCATTCAAGTTTCCTATCGGGCTTCTCCTAAATAGGCTTTTAATTTTTTCCCACTGGACACTGTGAATCTTGTAACTCACTGTGTTTCCTTATTTGTTTTCACCATCAAGAGACAGGAGGAGTCAAATCTGAAGTCTGCTTCTGGCGACTGAACAGATCCACAGGATATGCACTTCTGTGTGCTCATTCACTCCACAAGCGTCTACTGAACACCTACTGTGTACCAGGCAGTTTTATCTGCCAGGAGTACAGCAGCAGGGGAAAAAAGAGACCAAGGCAGGCCCTCGTGGGACTGACATTCTAGCGGAATGGAGACACACGATAAACAAAAGCCAAGATGCCAGGGATTAATAAGCATTAGGAAGAAAAGCAAATCAGGAGAGAGGGACAGAGACAGGGAAGGGGCAGGGAGTGGGGCTTTGCCAGAGCAGCCCTGAGTGAGGGGAGGGGCAGGTCAGGCAGTCTCCCTCAGAGGCGTCCCAGGCAGAGGCCAGAGCAAGGAGAAGAGGGAAAGGGGAGCGAGACATTTTCACGGAACAGCAGGGCATCCAGAGCAGCTGTGGCGGAGTGAGAACGGCACGAAGGAGTTAATGAAGTCAAGGGCTGACCTTCCCCCACGGTAGTTTTTTTATTGCGGCTTCCCCTTTGCCTCCGTTCTCCCAAACCTTAATTTGACCTTTTGCATCGGGGTATAGATTGTACAAGCTCTGTGACGTCCTCTGGGAATGAAGCAAATTAAAATATACTCACTCACCCAACTTAAATTGTGTGCTCATTTGTGGCCTTTCAAAATTCATCTAAGCAAGCAAATGCCAAGGGGTGTGGACAAAGTTCATGACCGTTTCTCTGTAGGGGTGCTTTCAGAAAGGAGACAGGTCTATGACCGCAGAAAGACGGCTAGCTGAGCTTATGCCGTCACCACCTCCACTAGTCCCAGATGCTTGGGGAGCGTCTTTCCTAGCAATGAGCAGATGATCCCCACGGAGAGAAGAGAAATAACTTTCCTTGAGCATCTACCACATGCCAACGTGCTGTGCCTGACCCTGTGCGAGGCACTTATTTGATGTAATCCTCAAAACAGCCCTGGACAGTGGGTGTAATCTCTTACAGAAGAGGAAACAGAGGTATAGAGTCGAAGTAGCTCCCCAAGGTCATGTGCTTAGGAAGCAACAAAGGCAAGATCAGAACTCAGACCTGGCTAATCCCTGCCAACCAGAAGCCCCACGACTCAGTCTACCCAGATGGCAGAATTAGAGGCAGTTCTAAGCTAAAGGTCCTAGTACCCACACACAAAGAACCCTGATGCCAAGTCCTGGCCTTGGTCATTCTAGCCATGATATTCTGTCTTCTGTCCCTAGGTAGAGCTGACTGTGCTGAAGCCCTGTGTAAGTAATAAAATAAATTCCATTAAGTCTTCCCTTTCTCCACTCGGCTCACCACCTGCCCAAATCTTCCTCCTACTAGTAGCCAACATGTACTTGATGGGGGTGGGGAATGGGTGGAGAAGGTAATCTTAAAAGCAAGCAAAACCTAATTCAGAAAGATGATCAATATGGGAAAAGGGGAAGAATAAATGCCATTGCTATACACAAATCTGTGAAATGGGGCTGCTCTATATTCCAGAATACTCTGGCCTGACCTTTGGTGGTGCATTTTCACCGCCCATGTCTCACTCTCCAACCCACCATGAACTCTGAGGGCAGGGACGCCACACTGTTTGTCTCTACCTCACACCCCACAGGCATCAATAAAGACCGGCTGGAAAAATGAAGTCACTTCAGAGCAATACCCTACAGCTGACATAAATATTTAATGACGAATGCAATTTTTACTCAAAAAGAGAAACTGCATTCAAAAGTTGTTACATGTGAATAAAAATACCTAAGAGCTCCATACAGAAACTGTAAACCAGTAACTCCTGCTCTTTGCTGTGGTATGAAAGACAAATACAATTAAAGGAGCCGTCCAAGCCTCTGAAACATCCACCACCTGACTCTGCCGACACTAAAACAGCAGACAGTTCCAATTAATCTCTCATTCAACACTAAAGAATGGTCGTGATGGCCTGGTCCACCTGCATCAGGAGAGAAGCAAGTCAAAACGGCAGAAGCCAGTTGGACTGGAAGCAGCCAGTGGAGCAGCCTGAGGAACTTTTGTTATTCTAAGAAAAGCCCTGAGTTAGAAGGAGAACATCGGAGCTCAAAACCAAGCAAATGAAGAGCCAAATGTGCAGCCAGGATTTACAATCTGGCTGTCACCTGCAGGCTGCAGGTGGTGAGGGGGTGACAGAGATGCCCTGGCAGCTCTGGGGGTGTCAGTGTTGTTCTCTTTTTTAGAGACTCTCTAACTTCCTACAGTAATAAATCTCCAGATAATTTCTTCCCAGGTTCAGGGTTAAGATTGGCTGGATTCAAATTCAGGTGCCACCGAAAACTAGCCGTGTGACCTTAAGCAACTCACTTATCTTCTCTGTGCCTCAGTGTCCTCATATGTAAAATAGGGATAATAACTGTATTATGATTCTTACATGATAAAGCAACGTACATTAAAAAATTAACATGGTACTTGTTAGGCTAAATGCAGTTCAAATGACAACTAGTAATGAACTTCCTTGCCTGGACATACCTTGCCTTTGCTCAGAAAGCAACCTCCCTGCAGAATGTTCTCTCCCAACACCCCAAACCATCTCCTGAAATCCTCTCACCCCTTAAAGTGCACCACCCATCAGAGGGCCAAGTAGACACAAGTCACCCAGAAATGTTTTTTGAAATCCTCAATGCCTGGCTAAAACGGCCCCTCCTCTTTCTTAAAGCCTTCCCTGCTCACCCCAGTCAGAATCGAATTCTCTTTGCTCATTATGCCATGGCCTCCAGTTTTACATTTACATTACATTTAGCATTAGATTAACCTTGCATCACAGCTTTTGTCTGTCTCCTCCATAAAACCATACACTTTAGGTACGGTACTCAGCACAGTCAGAGCTCTATGAGTGCTTGATGACCTTGAACATAAGTACAGGGCCAGGACGTTAGACAATCGTCTGTAGCTGTGCCTTCAGCCTTTGGTTTATCCAGATGTAGATCCTGTGCCAGGCCAGAGATGCTCAAAAATGTTAGTCCCTGCCCCTGTTGTTAGGAATGCAGAACGCCACCAACAAAGCTGGCATGAAACAGAGTCAAGGACTGGCCTGAAAGACACTCAGGCCTGGCTTGAGATCCCTGGTCCCACCGTGGGAGAAGCCTTTCCCTCTCTAAACCTCAGTTTCCTCAGCTGGAAGTGAGGCAGGTAACTCAGAGGACCACTGAAAGTATTAAATGAAGGCACAGTGTGGCGTGCTTACAGGGTGACTGCCCACCTTGGTTTACCGAGGGGGGGTCTCTGGGACGTGGGACTCTCTGTGCTCAGACCAGGAATGTCCTGGGCAGACCGGAACAAGGTGGTTTCTCTAAATGTCCAATACGGAGCCTGGAACACAGCAGGAACTGACAACTGCCGGCAGTTTCCTCTGTATCAAGCCCCACCCCAAACTCCCAGCTGTCTCGGCCAACCTCATCACAGGTCTGAGAACACGTTCTGCACACCGCACTTGCCGTGCCCCTAACTCCCGGCCCCAGGCTAGTGTTTTCAAACCGAACACTCAATGGAGTGCAGAGCAGCTGAGAGAGCGGAGGTACTGACTTGATGACCTTGGGGAGGGAGGTGGTATCCAGCTGGTAAATGGACAGGTCGAAGAGGGTGGTGAAGTCCCGAGGGTTCTCATCGCCCTCCTGGAGACACACTCGCAGCCGCTCGGACAGGGTGGCCGTGTCGGGCAGCATCATGTAGTCGGAAATCTGAAAGCCACAAGAGGGTTCCTTTCAGCATAGCAGGGGCAAGAATTTACTCTGTCTGGTCTCCAGCGCCTCAGGCCTAAATCTGCAATATTTCTACTCTCTTGCTAAGACATCTCACTGTTCATGATCACTGACAACTAAAGCTTAAATAAGCCACTCTCGGTGGAAAGAAGGACAGAGGTCACCTGGGTAATCCCCAACGCTGACAAAACCCAGCTCTGCAATGATTCATGCTGGTCCACACACAGCTGAATATGGCTGGAGAAGCGCACAACCCTGCTGACTGGTCTCCTTTTCATTACACACTGATCTTGAGGGCTCAGCCATCAATTAAATTCTCAAGTTCATTCCCTTTTCCCATTCTTGTAGGCAACACTTTCCTTCTGTCACTTCAACCATCTAATATGATTTTCTGTCTCTTTTCTGTCTCTTAATTTTAGCTGATGACCTTATTTTCTACATCAGTGAGAAAACAGACACAATCATAAAAGAAAGTCCACAAGCTCCCATTTCAACATCTATCCTCTCTCCACCCACTAGCATCTGGGCCATAGACTCTGCTTTCTCTCCTGTCCTGTGTACGAACCACCTGTGACCCCAGCACAGAAAACCCCTCCTTGGACACTAGACCCCAACCCTTCTCACCTAGCCGAGGACATGCCTGCAGCACTGCTGAGAACCCTTAATGATGACATGTGCTGTCTGTTGGTAACAGTAAAAGACCGGGAAAACCTAAATGACCATCAATAGGAGACTGATTAAATATACCACAGTACAAATAATGGAAAATTCAGTTTTCAAAAAACAAAACAAAAAACAATCAAAAGAAAGCTCTTTATGAATAAGTATGGAAAAACCTCCAAGACATACTGGTAATTGTAAAAAGCAAGGTGCTAGACAGTGTATATACAAAGCGTACATAGCACCATTTGGGTAAAACAAGGGGGAAGGAGAGCATACACATATGCATATTTGCTTATCTCTATGTAAAATATCTCTGGAAGAACATACAAGAAACTGCTAAGACTGCTGTCACTGGGGAGGGGAACCAAGTGGCTGGGCAAAGACAGAAGGAAGACTGTTCACTGTGTATGCTTTTGAATTCCAAACTATGTGAAGGCATTACCTAGTCGAGCAATAAATTTAAGTTTAAATAAATGCATGCTGGCAACCAGGAGTTTGTGTATTCCTAATTTCCCTTTGAACTGCATTTAGCCTTGACTTCTAACAAGGCCAACCTGGTGATAGTTTTAAAAACTGGTCTCTGGGGCTTCCCTGGTGGCGCAGTGGTTGAGAGCCCGCCTGCCGATGCAGGGGACATGGGTTCGTGCCCCGGTCCGGGAGGATCCCACATGCCGCAGAGAGGCTGGGCCCGTGAGCCATGGCCACTGAGCCTGCGCGTCCGGAGCCTGGGCTCCGCAACGGGAGAGGCCACAACAGTGAGAGGCCCGCGTACTGCAAACAAAAACAAAAACAAAAAAACAAACAAACAAACAAAAAACTGGTCTCTGAAGTCACCCACAACATACTGTTCCACATTCTCCAGAGCCAGCACTTGGGGAAACGTGCCTGAGCGTGACGGAAATGAGACATTAAGACAAACAGGCTCACTTTTCCCTATATCCCAAGCGTCGAAAACTCCCCCAATTCTCAAACTATTTTTTTAGACAAGAAACAAGGGAGAAGCATCAGCAAATAAATGCCCTTCCTAGCACTACTCGGCTGTTGTAGAGGCTTCAACCCTCTAATAGGACAGGGATGAAGGTGAGAGCAGTAACAAGGGCGCTGACTATGGCAGAACATACACCCGGGTCACGGCACAGAGATAAGTATGGGCCCAGCAATCCCAAAGGTCCCGTGGCTGATTCTTAGCTCCGCACAGAAGCCTGCTACAAAATCCTAGTTCAGACAAGTAGCAAGGCCTTAGATGTCCAGACAGAAACATAAAAAGAGTGCTCCCCAGGGAGATCAGCTTGGTGCTTTGTGACCACCTAGAGGGGTGGAATAGGGAGGGTGGGAGGGAGAGGCAAGAGGGAGGAGATATGGGGATATGTGTATATGTATAGCTGATTCACTTTGTTATACAGCAGAAACTAACACGCCATTGTAAAGCAATTATACTCCAATAAAGATGTTCAAATAAATAAATAAATAAGTAAGAATAAAAAGAGTGCTCCCAAGACCACTGGTTTTCATGACTTCCTGGCAGATTCTGAGGTTAAAACTTGTTATGTAAATTCCTTCAGCTCTTTATCAAACTATTATTTTATTAAATATCATTTGAAACTGAGCTATTGTCCAGGTTTGAAACCCATTCCAACATAGTAAGATTTGATCTGAAATCACAGGAAGTTTAGATTTTCAGAATTTCTTACTGTACAATGTTACTGGGCCCAGTGTTTTACTTTCCAAAGCCCTACAATACAAAGAATGTTTTTCACCAGGTCTCACAACTGGAAGATATATGAAACTGCACGGTTTTATTTAGAGAAAGGCCTTAACGACACTCCCCTCCTCTGGTTTCTCCTGATGCTTCCCTTTGGAACCAGCCCAGTGCCACACGTGGTGGAGTGTGAACAACAGAGCAGTAGAAAAGGCTCAGGCTCCGGAATCAGCCTGAAGTCGGTGTTAGGAATGGCTTGAGCAGTATTAATCTAAGTGGGAACCTTGAAGAATTTACTTACTTCAGTTTCCTCAGCTAGAAAACAGGAATGACAGAAACTTAGCAGGAGCAAAGTGGCCACACAGGACAGGGGCAGATGCAGCACCTCTTGGCGCTGCTTCCCTCGAACCACGACACTCTAAGTAGGATTGGCGGCTGTCAAAGATGCCGTCCACTCAGAGTTGGGTCCTGTGAGACCTGAAAAGTGAATTCCTGGCTGTACCCCAATTCTTCTGTTTTGGGGGCGAACATCACTTTTCAGGAGAAATTTAAGCAAAACAGCTCCACACTTAATGTTTCCCTGTAAAGGAGTATTTTAGACATAGGGCTCTCGCGTTTGCTAACCCTAGTCAGCCCCTGGGTTTCCCAGCGAAGTCAGTCCTCAGCTGAGGGCAGAAGCAGCCAGCGGGCAGCCATTTCTGATGGCCTCCGCCCACCTCCTGCTACCCATCGCCAAGAAATCATTTTCCTGATATTTCAGAGTTTAAGAAACACAGAACTAAAGGAAGAACGAGTAGACTTTGAATTAGGAGACCTGGGTTTGAGTCCCAGCTCTGTAATTGCTTGCTCTTTGGGCATATTACAATCCTGCAGCATTTCAGTTTCCTCATCTGTGAAATGAGAATAAGACCATCTACCTCCCAGGGCTGTGGTGAGGTTTACAAAGGATGATTTATGTGGAAGTATGTGATATACAGTGCTTGGTAGATAATAAATACAAGAGTTTTTTTAAAAAGTCTTGATAGATATATAGCCCTTTATACAGCCTTTAGTTTAACAAGTAAATTTACATCTATTCATTTCAGCCTCACAATTATCCTGTGAGACAAAGAACACAGGTATTAGTGTCCCCAAAACTAATGAGAAAAATACGATGAAAAAGGTCCGAAATAACCTGCTTAAGGTCCCAGGGCTCATGGTGGAGCGGGACCTAGAATGTAGTTACTGGTTCCTAGTCCAGTGCTGGTCTCACCACTCTGATTTGTCTGTTAAGTATTATCATAATGCCCTTAGGATTGTTATTCCTAAAGGCAACAAAATGAGAGTTTAAAACTTAAATTCTGATGATCTTTGTTTCTTCATGAAAAAATTATTTTTATATCCTTCATATTTTTGAAAGAAGTATTTCTCTACAGATACTGACTCTGAAAGTTTGGGCCAGAGAGCATATATTAAATTAAATTCCAATTATTACATATACAGAGAGAGGCTCCCACCCCATTGAACTCTATGACGAATTATATAATTCATTTATTTTTTTACAACATGGCCTTCATCTCGCCAAAAAGCATCACTTCTTGCCATCTGTCTAACAGATAAAGTAAGAGATAGATATTCCTTTGGAACTGTTAGAAGTGGTGCTGAGAAGCTGGACCCATTTTTCATTTCAAAGTTTTTTTTTTTAATGATTCATAACCTCCTACCTCTGGGTCCTCAGCATCAATCTGGTTTAGGTGGATGTCTCCTGTTGTAAGCCACTGGAAAACAACATCCTAAATTTAAAAAAATCAACATAGAATTACCCATTTGGTTATTTGAGAAAGCTGAGGGCAGGACTAGAGAATTAAACCAATCAAGAAAAATGATAAAGGGAAAGAGAATACACACCAGTGATTTGAAAAAGGGTAGCCACCCTTATCTTGCTGAAATCATATGAAAACTGCAAAGTTTTCCTTACCCTAGTGCCATTTTTATTATTGGAAATTTATCATTTATCTTAGGGCACTCTAACCTTTCATCACCAGCCAGAATTTATTAAAATTTGTTCACTGTTCTGAAACAATCCCTGTGTAATGTGCTGATGACAGTCTGGATTTAAAAAGTACAATATAACAAGATGCCCCCAGCACGTGATAAAGACGTTGGAACTTCACGTAGATTCTACAGAAACAAGATCCTTTTTTTTTTTTGGCCGCAGCTCACAGCTTCTGGGATCTTAGTTCCCCAACCGGGGATTGAAACCAAGCCCTCGGCAGTGAAAGTGCTGAGTCCTAACCACCACCGGATTGCCAAGGAATTCCCAGAAACGAGATCTTAAATCAATCTCTCAATAAGACAATAATCCTTAAGGCTGAAGGAACTTATTTCATTAATGAGAAAGCTCAGTGGGACCTTCTCCCCCTGGTTGAGTGAGTCACCGGCATCACGCCAACATCCAGCTCTGGCCTGCACCCTGTCACCCTTCACAGGACATGTTTCCTCTGCACTTGCCATGCCTTTCCCTCCTTCCCCGCCTCAATCAGGGACAGTCCTATCATAACCCCTCCTAAATCCCACTCGTGCTGGCCAGCCCCTCCCCCCACTCACACCTTCCCTGCCTTCATTCAGGTCCTTGTTCCTTCTCTGCCAGCCTCCTAACTGGCTCCAGATTGCCCTCTCCCTTCCATCTTCTGCACTCACAGATCTGACTAGGCCCAAGGCTGCTGGACACTCTACAAGGGCTCCCCGTGGCTTTTCGAAGAAAGTTTGAGTTCCTAGGCTCTATACGGGAGGCCCTGCTTGGGTATGCTCCTCCCCACTTCTCCAGGGGGGCTCCCAGCCCGGGGTGGTGTGCTTAGAAACGATCGCCACGTCCTTCTGGATTTACTTCTCTGTCTCTCACATTCTCTCTCAGGGTCCTATATACTTTTCAGAGCAGAGACTATGCCTGACTCATCTTTGTATCCTTAGTGTCTGGTGTATAATGGGTTCTGAATAGCTGGTTTTAAATGACTAGATGAACTCAGCAGTATTTTTTTTTTAATGACAGGAAAATCATACATATTATTCATTAGACAACAGAGAAGAGCTTACCATGATTTTGCTGTTTTCTTCTTTATCCAAATATTGGTCACTGAACATGTGACATGAGCCAAGCACTGCCAGTTTCCCACCTTGGTTCTGTTGATGACAAGGCAGTGTCAGATATTCAGATCTCAAAATGTACCACGTGCGTTTCAGTCCCCAAACACTTATCATTACAACCATGTGAGCAAATGTCTTATATACTAAGAAGTGCCAATTCACATGGGCATTTTAATGGTCTAGAAATGTCAATTATGATAACAACTATATTCCAACCTGCTTCTCAATTTAGACACTTCTATACCCTTCAGTTTGACTTTAATAGAAAGCAGTGTGAATTCGTTCGACAGTATTTTCCCACTGTTAGTGAAATTATAAATGAATATCATAATCTTAAAGGAAAAAACAGACAAATCCATAGATAATCTATAAAGATTTAGACATTTATGAATACCAAAAAACAGTATTTAAGATCCAAACAGAAAACTAAGCCACAAGCATGAAAAATTCACAAAAGAAACGACTGGTTAATAATAAAAACTTTAATATTAGTAATTTAAAAAAATCAAAACAAAGTACTTTTTCCTATCAGATTAATAAGAAAAAGTGACTTTAATAAACAGTGTTGGTCAGGTTTAGTGAAGTAACTTCTTTGACACAATGTTGCTGAAACTGTCAACAAATGCAACAAAGCAGTATAAAATATACCAAAAACTCTGCACAACTTTATAGTCATAATCACAAAAGATTAGAAACAAATCCAAATGTTCACCCACAGAAATATGGTTAAGAATAACGGAACCTCCCCCAGTTGTTAAATTATATATTAGAAAGGTTTCTCAACAATATGGGAAAATGCTTCTGTCATAACATTAGGCTAAAAAAAAAGTGTACCATCAATTGTACAGCTATTGGAGCTTAAAGCCCGTGAGGCAAGTAAACAAAAATGAGGCACAAGCAAAAGTGGGAGAAAATGATCAAAACATCAGCCTGGGCTGCCTCAGCGTAGTGCATCTCTGCATTTAAAAATTTTTCTACAATGAGCATATATTATTTTTGTAATGAGAAAAAAACAGTGCAATATTAAAAACACAAAATGAAATCAGATTTTCTAGCAACATCACATACAGAGAACAGGCACAACTGCAACCACACTGGGAAAGAATGACACCTAAGCAGAGTTGTTTAGCTACAAATGCACAAATTCTGTAATAAAACAAAATTTGCAAAACAAACTCTGACCTGTCCCACATTAAAAGCAAATGCTTCAGAGGAAAAATAATACGATTACTATACCATAACCACTGCAAACAGATAGGTTACTGAGAATAGGAAGTGAATTGGGTGGAATTCTATAGAAATAGCAGGGACGTGACTGAATGAACTGGGCTGTGATTTGAATCCCTGTAGGTGAGTAACACCTACACCTCTACTCACAGTCAGATTTATATTATCTTTTCCTTAGTATACAGTTGACCCTTGAACAAAATGGGTTTGAACTGCATGGGTCCACTTACTAGCGAATTTTTTTCAATAGTAAAGAGTACTGTACTACACGATCTGTGGTTGGTTGAATTCGCAGACGCACAACCGCATATACAGAGGACTGACTCTGTAACACACGATTTTCCACTGTGCGGAGGGCTGGCACCTCAAACCCCTGCACTGCTCAAGAGTCAACTGTATTTTCTTTTCCCTACCTCATTTATTTCAAATAGATTATACATCGTCTTTTAATCCTTTTATTCTGTCTTGACTGATTCTACCATTGTCTTCAGCTTCCTTTTCCAGCATCTGTCTATAATTTGTTCCAATTAATAAGAGTATGTCTACTCAAGGACCAATTTGCTCCTTCAGTGTTAATGAGTCTATCCCAGTAAACCAAAGACCTAGAAAGGACCATGATAAGCTCAATGAAGGCAATGGCCCTGGGCAAGGAGACAGAACGCCCCGCCCCGGTGCTAGCCTGGCCCTGCTATGGGTTCCAGACGGAGCCTCTCCCTGGGATCACTGCTTCATCTCACCAATAAGAGTGACAGGCAACAACCTCTCTGAAAGATTGTGTTTATAAGGCAGGACTAAAAGCCTATCAGGAGGAGAAAATGGGCTTTAAATAGCTAGGCAATGAGCACATGATAATCTCATGAATTCTAGAAGAATCACCACACTTAGCACAGAATTCTGTACCCAACAGATGCTCCAAAAAAATCCACTGATTAAGCCAGGTAAAATCTCTGTGCACAGTTAAAAAAGTCAAATAATTATAACAGTTCTAGTATTATACTACCAGAGGCCCCTTAAGATGGTGTCTCATTACTTTTATGCCTATAAACAGACATTTAATGTAAACAGTTATTTTCCACATCTTGAATCATTTAATAACATGTTAATTTGGTTCTTTTTGGCTGTGCCGTGGGGCATGCGGGATTTTAGTTCCCGGACCAGGGATCGAACCTGTGCCCCTTGCAGTGGAAGCACAGAGTCTTAATCACTAGACTACCAGAGAAGTCCAATAACACTTTAATTTTAAAACAGTATTTCCTGCTGTTTAGGAGAGACTAACTACCATTAATAGCTATACCAATTTTGTCTAAATATCATCTTTCAAACACAGCATAGACATTTATTTACTTCCTAATAAAAATGACGTCAGAGCTTTTAAATATGAGAGGGAAAAGTAATACTTAGGTCCCACAAAGAAAAATAGAATCACGTGTAGCTAGAGACATGCAAGTCTCTGGAGAAAAACTGAGAGGTCAGCTGGTGAATTCCAAGTCTTGGTAGACAGATGAAGGTGAATTCAGCAAACATGAATTAAAAGGCAGTGGATACGTGGGGTGATAATGAGGATGGCTGTGTCCTCTGGGAACACCTGTTCCCACATTTTGTGGGGTTTCCAGGATGAGAACTGAACAACTAGTCTTCTGGTATGTTTTCCTGGGATACACTAAAATACCAGCAGCACAATTCTGTGCACTGTGGTATAGGTTGCTAACTCAACCTTTCTCTGAATGGATTCTCTTACACTGAGGGTGAGAGCTGGTAGTCAGAGACAGTTATACTACAGTAGCCTCATGCTACAGTGGAAAGGCTTTGGATCTAGAATAAGAGCTAGGTATAGTCTTGACTCCATCAATGACTGGACAATCCACTGTTTCCCCATAAGTAAAATGTAGTTAATTGAAATCCTACTTCACAGGACTATTGTGAAGACCAATGAGAAAATATGGGAGTTCCCTGGTGGTCCAGTGGTTAGGACTCCATGCTTCCACTGCAGGCGGGCATGAGTTCAATCCCTGGTCGGGGAACTAAGATCCCACATAGTGGCGCAGCCAAAAAAAAAAGAGAAAATATATGAAACCCCATGGAAACTAAAGAAGTTCTTACTATTTCAGTAATAAAAATTACATAACCACCCTTATCTAAGAAAGGCTGTACCTTTGAGTGATAGAAAGCCAGGATGGGTCTGTTAAGTGGGAAACAGACAGAGCCTGTGGACAGAACAGCCACTGCTGGTTTCATGACACTCAATGTGGCACCAAAAGGATAGACAAAGGTGAGAGCCCTGAAAGAAATAAAGAAATATTCAAGGGTTTTTTTAATGAATAAAAAAATTTTGAAGATAATCTCAGTGTTTCTTGAGCAAGTCACAATCAAACAGAAAATATTCTATAAGCTTTGGTTTGTTAACTTAAAATTAGTATCACTCTAGCTACAGGTTTAATAAAGCATTTTAAGAAATGTGAGTATAAATTAACAATTTACAATCGTACGTGTAAATGACTGTAACTGGAAAAACTAAAGTAGCCCCAACGGAGGAAGAGGAAGAAGAGGGGGCCTCATCTAAGAACGAACCAGAGCTACACATGAGCCTGCTCTGTGTAACAATGTCTTAGATGTAAATACTTTCCTCTCCCTTATAAATTTGACTGATGTTCTCTCTAAGAATGAGTATCTGTCATCAGAAGGGTATGCTACCTGTTGAGTGCTTATATCGATAGAGGCATGTATTTATCCCACACTGGACACTTTTACACAGACCTGCTTTGGAGTCCCTCCTCTTCTCTCCCCTGTCCTAGCAAAGACCGCGACTGTCTTGAGTGAATCAGTACTTGGCGCAATGTACTCCTAGAAAGGGTGTGGGATGGAGGGGATAAGGGTGGGGTGCAGACCTAGGGGAGGCCAACCCCAGCACGGGGGGCTTAGGGGTTTAGTGAAAGAAAGATGGAGCTCTGCAGAGGTATGTGTTTGAAGGAAGTGTCCTCAGCAAGGAGAGAAACGGGAATCTTAAAACCAAAGCATACAACTGGAAACCGGGGCGGGGGGCGGGGAATGGGCACAGGGAATGCCCATGAAGAGCTCCTTATGCAGACTTTAATTTTCCTTCCTCTTAGACCATTCTTTTTAGCTTAAGTTTTAAATTATTTCCTAATTTAAAATGGTTAGTTTTCCCCATCCCTTCAGTAAAGTCTCACCTACCGCTATGACTTCTGTGTCTCATCGTGGTTGAGAAGGGGTACCTGCCCCACGTTCCCCATTCTCCTCCTTCCACCCCTACCCCAGCAGTATCCCAGTAAGGGGGTGCAGCCCATGATTTCCAGGACAAGAACAGAAAAAAATGAGCAGTTGCCAAGGAGGAAGAAAAGGTAAGTGGGAGAAATAGTTCTGTGCACGTCAGGGCACATCCTTCCCCACACCTTCCCCAAATGCACTCAAGGGAGATAATTCTTAAGGAGGAAGGTAGAATGGTTATATGACAGAAATTGGCAACCTATTATTTACACTCCTCTATTTCTTTTATTATTACTAAGAAATCAATCAGACTGACTTTTATTTATTTATTTATTTTTTTGTGGTACGCGGGCCTCTCACTGCTGTGGCCTCTCCCGTTGCAGAGCACAGGCTCCGGACGCGCAGGCTCAGCGGCCATGGCTCATGGGCCCAGCCGCTCCGCGGCATGTGGGATCCTCCCAGACCGGGGCACGAATACGTGTCCCCTGCATCGGTAGGTGGACTCCCAACCACTGCGCCACCGGGGAAGCCCCCGACTGACATCTGGATAAGACTTTAAGCATAAGGTTGAACACCCACCCCCAAACAAATACAGGACTTTTCCTAACCAAGTGTGAATGAGTAAGATTAGCCGGGAGAGTGTATTCCTGGAAGAGGGAGCAGATACGTGAAGGCCCTAAGGTGAGAGAGGGCTTAGCATACTTAAGGAATCAGAACAAAGTCAGTGTGGCTACGGCTGAGTAAGAGAAGCAAAAAGGGACATGATAAAAAATGGGGCTAAATGAGACTTTGAGACTCCATTAGGTCAAGATATTTCAAAGCACAAAGCAGGACTGCTTATCCCACCTCAAAGCCTCCCAAGACACTGTGCTGCTTCTGGGATGACCCAGGAAATTAACAACCTGCCATCTGCCCTTCACGACAACTACTGAGGAAGTAATAATGGTCACGTCACAGGTAAGGTACAATAATGTCCTCTACCTTACAGAGCACTTCCACAAGTACTGCCCCACTGGAGTTTCCCAAGAACTCTGTAAGATTAACACTGTCCCCATTACACAGATATGGCAACTGAAGCTAAGAGTTACTTTGCCCTGGGTCACCCTGCAAGCAAGGCATGAAGTCAGGAACTTCTAAATCCTTCTAACTCCAAGTCCACAGTTCTTTCACTTATTCACCAAGAATCAGATTGTGATTCTTGAATGTCAAAAATGTCCACTTATGATATATGTTGCTATACATTTTCCCCTTTATGACTTTACCTTGGTTTCATACTAAGAAAGGTCTTTTTTTAAAATATAAATTTATTTATTTATTCATTTATTTAATTTTTGGCTGCATTGGGTCTTCGCTGGTGCACGCGGGCTTTCTCTAGTTGCAGTGAGCAGGGGTTACTCTTTGCTGCTGGGCGCAGGCTTCTCAATGTGGTGGCTTCTCTCGTTGCAGAGCACAGGCTCTAGGCACGCGGGCTTCAGTAGTTGTGGCACACGGGCTTCAGCAGTTGTGGCTCGCGGGCTCTAGAGCGCAGGCTCAGTAGTTGTGGTGCACGGGCTTAGTTGCTCTGCGGCATGTGGGATCTTCCGGGACCAGGGCTTGAACCCGTGCCTCTGCATTGGCAGGCAGATTCTTAACCACTGCACCACCAGGGAAGCCCAAGAAAGGTCTTTTGTACTCTAAGATTACAAAACATTCACCTATAGTTTCTTTTAGTGCTTTTTATGGTTTCATTTTTAATATTTAAAGATTTAATCCATCTGAAATATATTCTGGGGTGTGGCATGAAAATGCAAATGTTTTTCCAAATGATTAGCCAAAATTATACCATTCATTCCCCAATAATTTGAAATGTCACTTTAACTATAAACTAATAACCCCTACCTTCCACATATTTTGGATCTGATTCTAATTTTTTAATTTATTTTTCACTATTTCTGTATTAGTATCCCATTATTCTAACTACTAGAGCTTTGTAATATGCTTTAATTATATAAAAACATTCAACTTCTATGGGGCAAAATACCCCAAAGTAAAAAGGTAAACTGGGAAAAACATCTGCAACACATGGAGGTCTTAGAAGTGAATAAGAAAAGACAAACCATCAATAGAAAAAGAGGCAAAAAAGCAGTGAGCAGGAAATTCACAGAATACAATCAGCCAGTAGACTTTAAAAGCCATCCCATTCATAATAATCAAAGAATTGGGGCTTCCCTGGTGGCGCAGTGGTTAAGAATCTGCCTGCCAACACAGGGGACACAGGTTCAAGCCCTGGCCCAGGAAGATCCCACATACCGCGGAGCAGCTAATTCCGTGCACCACAACTACTGAGCCTGCACTCTAGCGCCCGCATGCCTAGAGCCTGTGCTCCCAAAAAGAGAAGCCACCACAATGAGAAGCTCGCACACCGCAACGAAGAGTAGCCCCCGCTCACCACAACTAGAGAAAGGCCACGAACAGCAACAAAGACCCAACGCAGCCAAAAATAAAATAAATAAAAATAAATAAATTTATTTAAGAAAAGAGAAAAGAATTGCAAGTTAAAATAAAGTGGTATCATTTTCAACAGAATATTCCATGCTGGCAAGAGAGGGAAAAGGGGCATGTTCATAGGGACTGTAAATGTTACAAAAGCCTGGAGGGTGACTTGGCAATGCATCACATTTGGCAATGCATTTATTGGAAGACCTTTGACCCAGAAATTTGAATGCTAAGAATCTGGCCTACTAAAATATTAGCATTAAGTGCACAAATTGTACATACAAAGACGTTCACTTTATGCTTTGTTATTTATGATAACAAATATAAAACTAATAACAGTAAGGAAAAGAAGTTAAGAGTACAGGCCCTAGAGCAGATGCCTAGGTTTGAAACTCAGTTCTGACACTTACTAGTCAAGTAAGCTTGGGCAATTAAACTGTTATCTTGTCAACAACCTTATAGGTTGTTGTGAGGATTAAATGAGGTAATAATACATGCCTGTGACATAGTAAGTGCTCAATAAATGTTAGGTGGTATTATTAAAGCAAAATATTATAAACTACCTAAATGTTCAATAATAGGAGATTGATTAGATTAGGATACATCCAGTTTAATCCAGTCATAAAAAGGATAAAGTACCTAACTCTATTTTTATATATGAAAAAAAATCAAAAAATCTGAATACCTTTTTTTTTTTTTTGGCTACACAGTGCAGCATGCAGGATCTTAGTTCCCTGACCAGGGATTGAACCCGTGCCTCCTGCAGTGGAAGCACGGAGTCCTAATCGCTGGACGACCAGGGAATTCCAGAAAAAAATCTAAATACTGTTAAGAAGGATTATCTTTGGGGAGAGGGGCATGGATTTACACCAGAGGACTTCTATTTTCTTCCTTTTGAATTGATCAATCTGGTTTTTGGTGAGAATTACTTTTGTAATCAGAAATGAAAATGCTTTGCTTTGAAAAAGAAAACTCTTCAAATGGCAAATACGTCCTCTTCAGGTGGCCTCAGAAAACACACTCACTGGGCATTGTTTCCACTGCTCTCCTCTTCAATGAGCCCAGGCACGGCCTTCCCTGCAGCTCGGCTAATCTCCCTTGAAGAAAAAAATTGAAATTTAGTAAACAAAAAAATTTAGGAATTTCACAATCCATTCATTAATAGTAACTATGAATTAGATACAAGGACTGTGCAGACTTGTTCAAAATACCATTCTTAAAAATCAAATAAAAGTACTCCTACACACCTACATCGCTTTTGGGAAGCCTGCAAAAGTTAACATGAAAATATAAGAATCAGTTCCTCTTTCCTGAGTCCTGAGGGAAAGGTCCAAATATGTACTAGACCCGCATTCTCGTCCTGTGTTCTAGACTCTCTATCTTCAGACCCAGAAGAGTACCTGGCAAGTTCAGGTGTGGAATCAATCATTTGGAATTCAGGGAAAAGCTCCCAGAAGGCCCCTGTTGTTGCCCCCTCATGCATTCATTTCTCACTTTCTCAAAGCTCTTAATTTATGTTTTAGGATCGAATGGATGAGAAAAAACTGACTTCATCCTAGGTTCCAGGGGTGGGTAATATGACATAACTGTGCCACCAGGGCATTCTATGCCCTCTGTCACAATAAACCCCAGGTCTACTGTTGCTGGGAATGCTGGGACCAAGGCATATGCTCTTGCCCTAAATGGTGTGGCATGAGGATACATATTTGGGAACTGTTAAAACCAGTCAGCTCCCCCCCACAGGAGAGCAGAGCCAAGAGAACTGCAGAGAAGTGGAACTGGAGCCCTGAGGACCTCAAGAATATTATAGTCAATCCATACCCAAAGCCTGCCCTACTTCTCGACTTTTCAATGACACGAATCAATAAAGTCTCTGTATTGTTTAATCCCATCCGAATAGGGTTTTCTGTACTTGCAACTGAATATATTCTAACCGTCAAAAAGGTGATGTGGAGTAAGGTTTCAAAAGATGGGAGGAATGTAATTTGATGGATGAGAAGTAATATAATAAAATAAACTATGATATAATAAAATGTTTTTAAAAGGCAAGAAAGGAAAAAGGGCTAGAGAAAAGAACGTGAGAGAAGGGAGAAAGGAAGAGTCACGTAGGAAAAGAGGAGAGTCATTGGCAAAGTCATTTCTGTTTTCAATATGCTTACCTATTCAAGACTCCGTTGGAAACTAGAGCTTCTTTAGGATGGAAGTACTTATAATATACATTTCTAACCACAGCATCTTTAAGGGAAAAAGAGAGGAAGGCGCTTCTTAAATTAGAAGTAAGTTTGATATTATAGACACAAATTTTGACCTGAAAGGAATCCTGGAACTATATTCCAATCTCTCTCATTTTATAAATGGAAGAAGCCCAGCACTAGAAAATTCAGACTGCCGGTGAGGCCAGAATCCTGGACCATGCACCCTCACAGCCCAGGGCTTTTTCCATTGTACTATTAGTCCCAGAGGACTATGATATAAATAATAAACAGGAAATTACTGCCTCTATTAAAACAACAATAATAATTACCATTATTAACCATGATTCCATATTCTTCTAGGAGAAAGTTAATGTTGGTGTCAAATCTGGATTCTCCACCCTCTCCTAGCATCACAAGGATATCTCCACCGCCATCAAGGTACTTCTTCAGGACTTCAAACTACACAAAGAAAAAGAAACAATCTATGAATATACCTCGAAGACTTTTCTCCAAACTACTATGAATAAGACCTTAACTAGGGACTTCCCTGGTGGCACAGTGGTTAAGAATCCGCCTGCCGGGCTTCCCTGGTGGCGCAGTGGTTGAGAGTCCGCCTGCTGATGCAGGGGACACGGGTTCGTGCCCTGATCCGGGAAGATCCCACATGCCGCGGAGCGGCTAGGCCCGTGAGCCATGGCCGCTGAGCCTGCGCGTCCGGAGCCTATACTCCGCAACGGGAGAGGCCACAACAGTGAGAGGCCCGCGTACCGCTAAAAAAAAAAAAAAAGAATCCGCCTGCCAATGCAGGGGACACGGGTTCGAGCCCTGGTCCGAGAAGATCCCACATGCCACGAGCAACTAAGCCCATGCGCCACAACTACTGAGCCCATGTGCCCTAGAGCCCATGCTCTGCAACAAGAGAAGCCACCTGGGCTTCCCTGGTGGCGCAGTGGTTGCGCGTCCGCCTGCCTATGCAGGGGAACCGGGTTTGCGCCCCGGTCTGGGAAGATCCCACGTGCCGACCGCAATGAAGAGCAGCCCCCGCCTGCTGCAACTAGAGAAAGCTTGCAAGCAGCAACGAAGACCCAACACAGCCAAAAAAAAAAAAAAAAAAAGACCTTAACTAGATGAAAAAGAAACAACTTCAAATCTACAAAGGCACTTAAATGTAAATCTATATTAAGATAATATAAAATTTACTCTCTATGTAGGATTTCCACACTTGTCTTTAGTATAAAGCTCTAAAATACTCAAACTGAAATGACATTTTCCAAGTTGACTATCTGGACAGCAAACCAAAAGTGGAAAACTATCAGCTAAAGGAAGCTCACAGGTCTCCTCCAATCAACAGCATCCCTGGTCTTTACCTATAGATGCTAGTTGTACCTACCCTCTCTGGACAATCAAAAATGTCTCCAGATGTTGCCAAATGTCCCCTGGGGTTGGGGGAGGGGGTGTGGAGTGAGCAAAGCCATTCCTGTTTGAAAACTACTGATAGAGATCATACCTTTTCCTCACTGCCAGCCAAGGATATCAGGATAAAGGCATTTCATACCACCTCTCAGGGACGAATTCTGTTCAAGTCACTGACTGATCAAACCACGTAAGAAAGGCATGTTGTCTACCTAACTCTTGGAAAGCTCTCTTGCTTTCACAAAGCTGGGGAGAGAAGAAAATCTAGGGCTGATTTTGCTGACCTAGCCTACGAATACCTGGGGTGGGCGGTCTAGACCAACAGTTTCTCAACTTTCTTCAAGCATCCCATCAGAAAAAAATTTGAATGTGCACTCCAATATGTATAGAAAGTATGTATATTTATATCATTATAAAATATACTCCCCAGGGAACTCCCTGGCAGTCCAGTGGTTAGGACTCTGCGCTTTCACTGCCGAGGGCCCGGGTTTAATCCCTGGTTGGGGAACTAAGATCCTGCAAGCCGCGCAGCGTGGCCAAAAACAAAACAAAACAAAAACTCCCCAGAAGGACATTTTTAAGGATGATAAAGATATGAATAATTTCCTTCTGGCGCCCCAGTGGTTCATCACATGCATCCCACTTGGGAAACCACTGTCCCAAAGCAGCTCTGCTACAGCACGGCCCTCTTGCTCTTGCACACAACCTGGATTTGCTTCTCTCCCCCAGTCCCCTAAATATAGAAAATACAGTGCAACAGTTAACATCGCCAAGATGGCCTGCTCCCAAATGAGACAAAACTTCATGGGCTCTGGACTCCACACAATAGGCTGTCCCATTCATGGTGATTCTATATACTTAGATTTATATTTAGCCTTTGTTTCAAAATGGCAAATGTAAAGAAGTGTTCTAAGTGTATGTAAGTTCAAGGATTAACACACTAAAACATACATATTCTTCTAGAGTATATATGCCCATACATTTGCAATTTGAAGTTCATATATTTTTTTTAATAAACCATCTCCCTTTAATATAGTTGGAGCATCAACTTTTTTTTTTTTTAAATGATGATAAGTTACATTATCTATGCTTTTCAATTCAGTATGATAAAGGGGCATTTGTAATAAGGTGGCCCTTGATCTGACGGGGTTGGGAAGCATGGCGTGGGCTGCTGGAGATAACTGAATACCACCACTAAGCGAGTGTGATGAGCCAGCGGAGGTGAGGTGGGAAACAGGGGAAGACTCTGAATTCAGCCTCGCCTCTAGCCTGATTCTTGCATCTAATGTCAGACATATGATGCCTGTTCTGTCACAGAAGTTTCTGGCGGACAACATCAAAGAGGGATCACATAGCCCTTGAGGTGTGAAGTGACCCTTTACGAGTCCTCAGAGACCAGCAACGATGACCAGGAAAGCGGTGATCTCTGCCCTGGATGAAGACCTCTGCTGATCACTAGGATCCCCAGTGGAAGCATAAGAACACAAGAGGATGTTGGTTCTTAGGAAGAAGCTAAACGCTTTTCTCCCTTTCCTTCCCGCCTCACTCCAACTCTAAAGAGAAAACATGGTGCCAGGGGCTGGTCTGGTGAGAGAACATTAGGCTAAAGTTCCAAAGAACAAAATCTGCCTCTCAAGGGACCCTTGCCTTTTGGAAGCCACTGCTTCCCATCCCTGAAAACCTGAAAAAAGGTTTGGCCTGGCGCTCATCTCCTCTTGGAAAAAGGCCCAGGCAGGGGTCTCTGGCCCTCTCTCTGGATGCCCTGGCTTTCCTGAGGCTGCTTGCTCCTTGGCCCAGACGGGGACACCTCTCTTTCCTCCCTAGGTGGAGAAGGGAGGTGGAAGAGAAACTATCGGAGTGTGGGACCAAAGCCCAACAGCATTCCTTTGCAGGCCACTGCCCGCTGTGTGTACTTTCCGAGGGGTCTCATGGGGTAGGAGTGGCTGGTCACCTCCACATTCCCAATGATAATTCTTGCTCCTCCTCTCTATTAACCTGATTAAATAGTTAGGTCTCCCTCCATGCCCCCCCAGATGAGAGGGTGGCCTTGCAGTCAGGTTGAGAAAAAAAAGGACAACAGGAATGCTCCCCTGTGGACCCCTCCCCGTGGCCTCACCCAAAGTAAGAGAAGGAGACCTTGGACACCTAAGTCTA
Organism: Physeter macrocephalus; assembly: GCF_002837175.3. NCBI lineage: Eukaryota > Metazoa > Chordata > Mammalia > Artiodactyla > Physeteridae > Physeter > Physeter macrocephalus. Next base: position 29,242 of record NW_021145306.1, read on the forward strand.
AGGACCACATCGGCCCCGCCCTGCCTCTACTCCCTCCCTCCTCCCCACAACCCTCCCTGAACACCAAGCACTTCCAAGTCTCTGTGAGAAAGACTCTTACTATCTTTTGGGTTTTTTGTTTTAACTGTGGTAAAATATACATAACATACAATCTACCCTCTTAACTACTTTAAAGTGTACAGTTCAGTAAAGTTAAGTACATTCACAATGGTGTACAAACAATCTACAGAACTCCTCACCTTGCAAAACAAAAACTTCATACACATTACAAAATAACTCCGTCTCCCTCCTCCCTCTAGGTCCTGGCAACTACCACTTTTACTTTCTCTCTATGAATCTGATTACTCTAGGTACACCATATGAACGGTACCGTACAGCATTTGTCCTTTTTTAACTGGCTTTTTTCACTTAGCGTAATGTCCTCAAGATTCATGCATGTCGCGGCAAGTACTGGAACTGTCTTCTTTCTTAAGACTGAGTAATAATTCATTGACGTATTGATCCCATTTTGTCTATCATCTGTTGGTGGACACCTGCGTTGCTTCTACCTCTTGGCTATTGTAAATAATGCTGCAATGAACATGGGTGTACAAACACCTCTTTGAGACCCTGCTTTCCATTCTTTTGAATATATATCCAGAAGTGGGATTGCTGGATCATATAATTCTATTTGTAATTTTCTATTTGTAATTTTTTGAGGAACTGCTATACTGTTTTCCATAGTGGCTGCACCATTTTACCTTTCCACCAATAGTGCCACAAGGGTTCCAATTTCTCCACATCTTTGCCAACACTTGTTATTTTTGTTTGGGTTTTACACTTAACGATTCTTTGTCTATCCATGAAATAGAATAAAAAACAGCTTAATTTAAAATGGAATTTTCCTATTTTTAAAGCAAAAACATGAAAGAAGTATGGTTAATATTGAGTTAGCCTGCACTATGTGTCTGGCACTTAACATGCATTAACTCAGTTAATCATCACAACAACTCCATGATGAAGAAAGAGATGAAGTGACCACCTTAAGGCAACACAGTTAAGTGGTGAAGAGGGATTTAAGCCCAGGATTTCAGAGCCCATGCTCCTAACTATCTCACCACATTTCTTCTTTATGGATATTTCTTACCTCAGCTGCAGTAAATTTTTCCCTTGGCCCTGCTGTAATCCACAGTTTCACCCCAGTTAGCTTCTCAGATGTAATTTCATCTTTTAAGCTAGAAATATGATTTTAAAAGCAAGTGTTAGATCCATTATTTAAACAAATTTATGAGCTATTTTAGCGTCTAGACTGTATGGAATCAGAGGCTACAGAGGCACAGAAATGAAGGGATTTAGAGGTACATGGTCCAGCCTCTCTCCCAAAGTGAGAATCCCCTCTAATAGGTCTGCCCTGTTAGAGCCCTATTGAGCACAGGTCATCAGCCTGTGCTCAAGCACTACCTATAAGCCAAGGTGTCCAGATTAAACCACACTAGAGCGTAAAGAAGTCCTCCAACTACTAATTCAATCAGCTCTACCATTAGCTTGTATGATTACATATCCTTTACCCATTAAGAAAAACCACACACACACACACACACACACACACACGGATATTTTCATTTTTCCTTTCCCTAAACTGAAGTACTGACCCAAGTTAAAATATGGAGAAATCCTCTAACCTCTTAAAAACTTACATATGTATATATAACTGGAATAATTACTTGATTTGTGATTTGGGGGGACCACTTAATAATATGAAAAGATATACCAATTTTTGAAAGATATGTTTTAATAATTATTTATTTATTTCTGAACGACCTTTAAATGGAACTCCTCCCACCTAAACAATCTATTTTACATAAGAAAATAAAGACTTTTCAGTGTTATCAGCAGGCTGTTATCATCACTTAGAAGGGAAAACAATTTACTCGTTCACCTCTGAATCTTCCAATTACTCCGAAGTCTTTTCTGCATGGATTTATAGCCATTGCTGGTGGTAAATACTTCCTTTTTGTATGCATTGAAAAGAATGGTGCTCCGAAGCTCTTTCTCCATGGTCACCTTATGGAAAAAAGAAGGGATCAGACGAAATGGAAACAATAAACAATATTCCAAAAGAAAGACCCTAAAAGGAACCAACAGTCTACTTCTTATAATTCATTAAGAAAAGGTGGCTTCCCTGGTGGCACAGTGGTTAAGAATCCGCCTGCCAATGCAGGGGACACGGGTTCAAGCCCTGGTCTGGGAAGATCCCACATGCTTAGGAGCAACTAAGCCAGTGCACCACAACTACTGAGCCTGTGCTCTAGAGCCTGCGAGCCACAACTACTGAAGCCCGCGCGCCTAGAGCCTGTGCTCCACAGCAAGAGAAGCCACCGCAATGAGAAGCCTGCGCAACTCAACGAAGAGTAGCCCCCACTCGGCGCAACTAGAGAAAGCCCGCGCACAGCAATGAAGACCCAATGCAGCCAAAAAATAAACAAACTAACTAATTAATTAATTAAATCTATTTTTAAAAAGTACACAGCTGCTACTTAGCTACAATTTCCCTACAATTCAAAGGCTGAAAGTGAAATGAATAATCACGGCTGCAGAAACCCAAGGCAAACCCTGGGTTTCCCATCAGCCCACTTCCGTGGCCCTGCCCCGCCATCAAGCTACCATGTGGGGAACCATATTTCCAACCTGATTCCTCACTGCTAACTACTGTTAAATGTGGGGTATAGTTTTCTAAATTCTTTTTATACATATGGTAACTTATAGTTTTATTTACTAAATAGGACCATATGCACTATTCTGCAACACACTTTTTTCACTTAACCTGTATCTTTCACATCTTTCCATGTCACTATATATGGATCTACCACTTTTTTTTTTTAAACTGCTGCACAGCATTCCATTTTATGGATGTACTGAAATTTATGTAACCACTCATATACTGACTGACATGTTTTTTTCCCCAAATTTTTGCTAGTAAAAGAATACTACAGGGCTTCCCTGGTGGCGCAGTGGTTGACAGTCTGCCTGCCGATGCAGGGGACACGGGTTCGTGCCCCGGTCCGGGAAGATCCCACATGCCGCGGAGCGGCTGGGCCCGTGGGCCATGGCCGCTGAGCCTGTGCATCCGGAGCCTGTGCTCCGCAACGGGAGAGGCCACAGCAGTGAGAGGCCGCGTATCGCAAAAAAAAAAAAAAAAAAAAAAGAATACTACAAACATGATCTTTGAACATGATGTTTTTGTGCACTTTGCATATCTATAGAATAAATTCCTACCTGTTGAATGGCTAAGTAAATTATTTCCAAATTGTCCTCCAAAAAATTGTACTAATTTTTACTTCCACTAACGCTAATACATTTGTTAACACACAATCCTATTTTTAATTTTTTTAATCTTTGCTAATAAGATAGGCAAAAAAAAATCCTTATTATTTTAATTTTCACTTTGAAATTAGTAAGATGGCCATCTTTCACTGTTTATATTGGCCACTTGTATTTCTTCTGATTTTCTTGTTCATATACTCTGCTATTGGGTTTAAAATTTTTCTAATTGATCATTAAATAAATACTTCCACAAGTTTATTTGTCTTTAGACTTAGCTGCTGGTAGATTTTTTTGGTTTAGTTTGCTTGAATTTTGCAGGCCACACAAAAAGTTTTAAATTTTATAGAGTCGAAAGCATTAATCTTTTCCTTTCTGGCTTCTGGACTGCGTGACATATTTAGAAGAGTTTTTACCATGCTAAGATTATAAATACATCCAACAATGCTTTCTCCTAGAACTTTTATGATGTCAAAATTTTTAAGACTTAAATTTTAGTCCATTTGGACTTTATTTTGGTGCTTTAATTTCGTTATTGTTTTAATTACTAGCAAGCTGCCTGACACCAATCCATCCTTTCTATGATAATTTAAAATACCACCTTGCCTGTATAATAAATCCCTAAAAACTGAATTTTATTATGAATTCTATATATTCTATCTGTCTGTAAGTTCCTGCCCAGTTCCATACTATTTTAATTACTACAGCTTTATAATATGTATGTTATAATACTTGGTGGTGCTGATACGAGCTAATCTCTCTTATTACTCTTAAGTTTTAGAATTTTTCTCGTTAGTCCCACATATTTATTTTTTAGGTTGAACTTTAAAATCATTTTGTCAGGTTAAAAAAAAAAATCCCCCCATGATCCCACCACAGCTATCTTTTCATGTTCCATTCCATCCATGCCCATGCTTATTTTCACAGTGTGTACATACAACATTGTATTCTGCCTTCTGATTACGTTAGTGGCTGTGTGGTTATGCCATAATAAACTCAATCTTCATGAGCATCTTTTCAATTTTTTGTCATCGTAGACCCTACTGAAATGTACATATTTCTGCTTCTGCCATTAATTATTTTTGCCGAAGGACAGATTCCTAAGAGCAGGATTCCTAGAAAAAGGGGATGGAACTAGGATGTCACGTTATGGTTTCTTGTCCAATGCTCTTCCATACTCAGCAGGATGACTAAACATCTCCCAGCCGAAGGCGAGTTAGATTCGAGCCCAGTCTGAGGTCCCGGATCCGGGCCTATATCTGCGCCCCCCCCCCTTTTACTTTACCCTAGCGGACCTCGATTTTCTCTAAGACGGGCCCAGCGCCCTCGAGGACAGTCCGGGGAGGCCCTCGCCAATTCCCAACACCTCGGCCGGCCCACCACGGTCGGAGTCCGTCTTACCAGAGGCCCTGTGACCACCATCTTCACCTGACACCGCCCAGCATCCCGCGGCCAGGTATCCAAGGCCGCTTAGCAACTGCGGAGGAGAAGCGGTGCGCCGGCAGGGCGTGGACCCGAGCGTGGATCTACCTCCGGAGCGACGTGATGACGACAGGACGGAAGAGGCCGATTTACCTAGCTAGGGAGGAGGAAGAAGTATGGGTGGGGGCAAAGGGCGGGACTAATGTGGGACTGTACCATTATTTTAGATGAGGGGTAAATCCAAATAGAATGTGGATTAACTTTAGGCCAAAGATAAACTCATTTCATTTTTTCCTTTAATACTCAGTCTCATTAAAGCCTGATAAAAATGATAGGCACGAAGGGCCCAAACTTTGCCCCACCCTGAGGAAGGAGACTAGTGGAGGCTTCCGGCGGAGAGTGCGGAAGGCCCAGCCTTGATCCCAAGGGCGCAGGCGCAGAGCGGTGGTCCGACGCGGGGCGGAGCTTTGCGGCTGCGGCTGCGGGCAGGTGTCGCCCTTTTTAGAACGCTGGACTCGAGGCACGGCGCGCCTTATAGGAGGGTTTCAGCGCCCTGGGAGGCTGGGGAGGACTTCCAGGAGGAGGGTGGGCAGGTTTAGTGGTGAGGATGGGAATATGAGATAGTTCTTTCTGTTTGATTAGCCCTGCATCTCTGAGCGCAACAGTGCCGCCCAGGATGTGGCGGTGAACCAGCCTCTGGGCATCCTCTGGCGGCGAGTTAGACCGGACCAGGTTCTACCAAAAAATAAAAATATAAACTGTTTTAAGGGAGCTGTGAGAGGCCGAAGCTAGGCAGACAGGGGTCCCCGTTGAGCAGAAAAGTGAGAGAAGAATGGTTCATTTAGGCAAGGGTTGGGGAAGGGCCTTTGAGCAGAAGGAACTGCTTATGCGGAAGAGCCATCGCCAAGTACGGTATGCCCTGCTGTCGCCGTGAAAATGAGAAACCAGACGCCGATAACCACAAACAGGCAACCCTTCTCCCCAGGGGAGGGCTCAGTGCCTGCCCTGAGGGAGCGTGGACGTGTGTGCAATGCAGCTGTCTCGCTGGCTCAAACCGATGAGAGCAGAGACTTTAGATTTTTTGTTACAGTCTTCAGCGGATACAGAGTAGTGGGAGTTTTAGGGTCTTAAAACACACACACTACTCCTGTTGCTTTTTCACAACTACTGTGACTGCAAAGTTAAAAAGTGAAGAGGGTGATTGTGATTTCTCTTCCTGAGGATGCTGTCTTTTGGTACCAAATTGGGTGAATACAGTTTGCAGTCAGTCTTTGCCAGAAGACCAAAAAAGTAGCTGCCCAGAGCACTTCTTCCACTATTGGAGATTGTAGACAGAGCAAGAGCCTTAGAATCAGCTGCCACCAAGTTCAGTTCCTGGCTGTGCCTTGTTCCATCTGGGTGACCTTGGGCACGTTGCTTACTATCTCTGAGTGAAAGTTTCTTAACTGTAAAGTGAGGTTAATAATTTCTAAATGCTGGCTTATTGTGAAGATTGTAGATAATGCATATGCAGCTCAGAATGTGCTCAATAAACCGAGGTGTGAACATATCTGTTCTGATGTTGAACAGATCAATTCAAGATTCATAATTTTTCATTTTTATTTTCTATCCTGGTGAAAATTTTGTGATTTTACAGTCTTAGAGCAGATAGAATCACTACGTGTTTCACAACCCATAGCAGGTTGTATACTTTGACAATACTATCACATTTCTGACAACTACGCTCTGTTGCTTTTTGCTTTGGGAAGTTGGGGGGATTTTACCCTCTCCCTCATCACAGTTCACATTTGTCTATTAGCAGACGCTATTAAGATGGAAGTCAAATCATACTGTTTCTCTCAGAATTCACAGCACATATCAAAGGATAATAGTAGCTCTTCTTGACTCAGCTTTGATCCCAGTAGGTCAGTGTCAGTGTCATTGGTGTGTTTTCCATGGTCTTCCAGCATCATCCCCCATAATTCCTGGGGCAGGGGGCTGGGTAAACAAAAATGTAAGGCAAAGAGTGGGACTGAGTTAAGAGGAAAAGGCAGTAAAATCATCAGCACACACTGATGTTAAGGAAGTTCTTCTCTTGTTCACAAATCAGAAAGCTAATAAGACCACCATGAAGTAGGTGATGAACCACAAGCTTGTGAAAAAGACTTTTGTTGCACTGAAATAAGGCAGCAAGATCCATGAGATAAGTGCAGGGTGTCCTGGACTCATGGGGTGTTATATGCTCACATTCGGTCCAATCAGAATTGCTTTTAGAAATGGCTAATCCCCAGGACTGTACCAGCCCCAGCCTGGGCTCCCTATGGCCCTAGACCTGCCAAACATACAGAGGTACGTGAGGTAGAGCATAGCATGAACTTGGCAGCCAGGCTCAGATGATGAGCATTCAGTTGAATGCCTCCTCTTCAAGACCCCGTTTCCCATAACCCGGCTTGGCTCTCCTTAGAGATTTTGAAAGTCATTCTGCTTGGATCTAACAGAGTGAGAGGCAGACCAGCGCAAAGGTTACCTGTGAGAGCCCCAGAGTCAGCTTATATAGCTCCAAGTCCCAGCTCTGGCCCTTATTAGCTATGTGACCTCCAGGCAAGGTACAACTTCTCTGACTCTGTTTCTTCATTGGTAAAAAGGGGATAGTTCCTACCTTGAGGTTGATTTGATGAAAACTGAGACTTGAAAAAGTCTAGCACAGAAACTGTTTCAGCATAGGCAGATGTTCTCAAGCTGACTTTGACCAGTTAAGCAAAAAAGGAGTGGTTAACAGGATCAGAATCTCTCAAAATCACTGGGAAAACTAGAGACTAAGACTCAAAGATTCCCAGGAATGACAGGAATGATGCTGCAGCACTGATCTGATGAGGAAACTGATGCTGCCAATAAGTACCAATTGCTATATCGTTGCCACATCTACACCAGGAACTCAGTTTTGGGGGTGTTGTTACCGCAGCTACCACACGAAAGAGAGCTCCTAGTTCCTTCCTTGAGTCAAAAATCTGGCACAGGTGCATCCTGAGGCCACATGCCTGGCCCGAGCCGCAGGGTGGGCTGGGAAAGTTAGTATCTAGTATTTTCATCTACTGTAAGTGGAGGTAGTTATTGCCTCTCATTATGGCTCATAAAACAGGAGATCCCCTGAATATAGGAAGAGGTTCAGATGCCAGGCAGACAAACCTAACAAATGTGCAATCCACCCATCCAAAGAAAGACGGCATCGACATAGAAAAATAAGAGGGTGTTGGGTGATACCCTATAGTCTTGTTACATCTCCGTCATTTTACACATTGAGATCAAAATCCAAACACCAAGAGACCCTCTGGTAAAGAGGTGCTGGTTGCCTACCCAACATTTTCCCCTTCTCTCTTAGTGTTGGAACCCCTGTGTTATTGTGGGGAGTAATGTGCCCAGTTAATCAGACATATATCCCAACCTCCATTACAGGTAGGGTGGACGGCTACTGAGATGCAAGCAGAAGTCATTGGGTGGGACTTCTGGGGAAGCTCTATAAAGGTGCCCTTTTGCCGTTTCCTCCTTTTCCCCTGCCCAGGACACAGGAGCAGTGGTTAGAGCTCCAGCACCATCTTATGATAATATAATAATCCTAATAGTAGAAGCCACTTGCCAAGGATGGCAGAGCAGAAATACAGAAAGCCTCTGATGACCTGTCATACCAGCCCTGGACCACCTAACATCACCCTTCTTTTATGGGCTGGGAAAAAAAAAAATCTTATTTAAGCCATTGTTACTCTGGGTCTCTGTGACTAGCAGCTGAAGGTAATTCTTACAGATACAAGCTGGCTTCAGTGGTTTCACAGGTGCTTCTCTTCTAGCAATCTAAGACGGCATCATCCTCCGGTGCATAGGAAAATCCCAGGAAGGCACTTGAGGCCCCAGAACTGCTGGCCATAGTGTCGGGAGTGCAGCCAATGGACTTTGACACAGCTTCTTGGGTGAACTCTGGATCAAAGTGTTTCAAGTCAGCCGGTCCTGCCTGTGAATATAAGCCAATGATAAGAAGGGAACACTGGGGTCAGAGCTGCCAAAGGAGCCCACAGCCATGAGAGAGATGTTAGTGCTCCCCTCTGAGTGCCCCTTACTTAATTGTCACTTATTCATGCATTTACATTGGTCATTGTACTCCATGAGGTCCAATAACAATCTATCAATTCCTCCATCCCCCACACCAGCACCCTACCTGCGCCACACCAACCCTCCAGACGCTGCTGGTAGGAAGCAGATTGTGACATGAATGCAGTATGAATCAAGGACATAAAAAATGTGCACAACAGATAGAGTACAGAGAACAAACTAGTGGTTCCCAGAGGGGAGAGGGGTGGGAGGAAGGGCAAAATAGGTGAAGGGATTTAAGAGGTACAAACTACTAGGTATAAAATAAATAAGTTACAAGGATATAACGGACAGCACAGGGAATATAGTAATATTTTATAATAACTTCGTATGGAGTATAATGTACAAAAATATCAAATTACTATGTTGTATACCTGAAACTAATGTAATACTGTAAGTCAACTATATCTCAATAAATAAATAAATAAAAATACATTCACATCCTTTGACTTGGTAATTCCCCAATTGGAATCCATCTTAAGGAAATAATCACAACTGTGGGCACATATATACACTTAAAACTATTCATCAGTCCATCATGATAAAGAAAAAATGGTAATAACCTGAAGTTCACTGTTAGGAATGTGGTAGAATAAATTATGTTGCCAACATAGGGCTGAAATATTATACAGCCACTTAAAATCATACTTATAATGTCTTATATGACTTAGGGAAATAATGACATAGTTTTTAGCAAAAAGAAAGAGGGGAGAGATGATATATATATGAAGTGTGACCTATGTAAAAAACATAGAGAGCTTCCCTGGTGGCACAGTGGTTGAGAATCCGCCTGCCGATGCAGGGGACACGGGTTCGTGCCCCGGTCCGGGAAGATCCCACATGCCGC
>NW_021145306.1:39024-41748 GCF_002837175.3 Physeter macrocephalus
AGCCTGTGCTCCGCAATGGGAGAGGCCACAACAGTGAGAGGCCCGCGTACCACAAAAAACAAACAAAACAAACAAACAAACAAAAAAAAACAAAAAAAAGAAACATAGAAAAGACTTGAAGGAAACATGCCAGCAGTGCTTTCTCTTGGGTAGTGAGATAATAAGCTTTTTCTCCTTGATGCTTTAAACATCTGTTTTACACACTTTCTAGAAAGAATACATGCCATTTTTATTATCAGGAAAAAAGCTAAAAAATAGAAAGAAAATCTTTACAGGGCTTGGCTCTGTCTGGGTGTACTCCATGACACAGCGCTTTAAAAACTGTAAAGAGCTCTGCGATGAGGCTTATTGGTGCTAAAAGTAAAGAAGTGCAGCCTGGCTCCTCACACAGAGCTGAACAGGTGGTCAGGACTTCTGGGCTCTAGACCCAATTCTGCCTCTAACTTATGGGGTGGCCTTGGACAAATCACTGAGCCTCTTGGACCCTTGGTTCTCCCATCTGTAGAAAGAGAGTGGGCTCAGATACCCTCCCCAGATACCGTCCAAGCTTCCATCAGCCCTGGGAATCCAGAATCTAGAATGTGAAGACCTCTTACCACATTAGGGTTGAAGGGTGGAGTCAGCCTCTTGTGGTACAAGTCGTCCCAGTTTATGGGGCTGAAGAATACATGGTTCTTTATCTCAAGCTGCAGGAAGAAGGTGCTGATCAGAAGTAGCCCTTTCCATTGGCGTTCCCACCCCACCTCACATGCCTCGGAGCTCCAACTCTATTGGCAACTGGTTGTCAAGCCCTAAACTCTTTACTAGGAAGGTGACTTGCCGTTCTGGCTGGTTTCCTGGGACAAAGGAGTGTCTGCAGTTAGACTTCTCCCCTTCGCCATTATCTTGAACTCAAGCCTTCTCCTCGTAGCAGTTGTTTATTCCACAGCTGTTTACTGAGCACCTACTCTGTACCATACTAGGCTGTAGAGGTATGTCAGTGAACAAGACAGCAGAACCTGCTCTTGGGGGCCCCGGGGGATCTTGGGGACCCCCTGTCCCCCATTCTGCTTCAGTGCATCCTGACTCTTCCAGAATTCTAACCAGAGAAATAGAGCAAATCGACTCACTAAGGAAGATTTGGGAAATAAAGCCCCAAGAAAAGCTGCAGTTTCCCAAAGATCCAGAATTTAGGATTCAGCCCTGGGCGTGATTCACCACTTCTTTCCTAATCCAAACCAGTGCTGGCACAAACTTCCACCTGTTCCAGCAGGACCCTCTCTCTACCTGTGTTTCTCAAAGAATGATTCTCTGGCCCCATATCAAAAACCCCCGGGGGGGTTGCTAAAAGGCCAGATCCAAACTATTTCCAGACAAACACCCAAGAAACTGGTAACACTCATTGCCCCCAAATTTAAAAAACTCAATGGCTGGAGGGACTTTTTCTGAATATCCTTTGGATTTTGATCTATGGGAATTGTATACCTTATTTTTAAAATCATACATATTTTTTAAGATGCAAATTTCCTCTGGGAAGGAGGGGACCTGTCTTCATGAAAGCCCTGTTCTTTAAGCTGTCCAGGGATGGGTAGGCAAATGCCCTAAATGTTGTTACACTTCACAGTATCTGGCATATAGGGCAGTTTGTACAAACACTTAAAAAGCACTATGTGCCAGACACTGGCCTAAGTGTTTGTATATATTATTTAATCTTCATAAGAGCTATGAACTGGGTGCTGTTATTACAGATGGGGAAACAGGTGCACAGAGAGAGGTTAGCCATGTGCCCAGGGTCCTGCACCTAGTAATTGGTAGGGGGAGGGATCTGAACTCACGCAGTCTGTCTCACAATCCATGCATCTCAACTTCTACGCTAGAAGAGCAAACTTCTAGGGAGCATGCACAGTTGGGACAAATTATGAACCATAAGATACAAAAAGGCCAAAAACCAACTGTCATTTCTGAGGTGCTGGGAGCGAAAGCAGGATACCGGGCATGAGCCCTGCACATAGCACCACCAAGGGGGTGGGCAGACAACCTAAGCCACCCCTCCTGCCCAACCCACAGATCTGCCCCTACTCTCACCCCATTTAAGGAACAAGTCCACCCTCCTCAGAGAGCAGGCAAGGGCACCTGTTACTTTCTTTTGTCCCCTCGTGCTATATAGCACAAGTCCCAATAAAGCCTTGCCTGAATTCCTGTCTGGCCTCTTATCGTATTGTCACACTCTGTAATAATTTGTGTTTGTTTGTCTGCCTTCCCCTCATAAACTTAATAAGGGCAGAGACCCAGTCTAACGAATCCCTGGCATTTAGCTGAATGCCTGGCACATAGTAGGTGCTCCATAAATACTGGTTGAATAAAAGTGTTAGAATGAAGGAAATAATTATGCAGCAGCAGCTGTGACTCTCCAAATGCGTGAATTAGCAGGGCCTGGTTTTAGAAAACAGCTGGATGCCTGTCACTGCTTCTGGGTTGCCTCTGCAGGAAGCTGAGAGCCCCACGAGGGGCCAGTGCTCCGCTAGCAGGTCACTTACAAAGTCTGTTTTGGAGCCCAGCCGCTGCCTCTGGTCCTTGTGAAGAAGGGCTTGCAGGAGGTCGCAGGCGGCCACTGTCAGGCCCCCAGGGATCCGTAGCGGCTGGTTCAGAATGTTCTCATACATCTGGGACACATCTTGGCTGTAGAAGGGCGGCTGGTGAGAGAGAGAGAGAGAGAGAGAGAGAGAGAGAGAGAGAGAGAAAGAG
>NW_021145306.1:41846-49856 GCF_002837175.3 Physeter macrocephalus
GGAGGGAGGGAGAGAGAGAGAGAGAGAGAGATAGAGAGAGAGAGAGAGAGAGAGAGAGAGAGAGAGAGAGAGAGAGAGACGGGAGGATCATCCATGCTAAAGTGGGCACAGTTCTCAGGGACACCTGGAGCAAAGTGGGCAGCTGGAAGGATTCAGCCAGACCTGTGTCTGTGTGATGGCTCACGTGGAAGATTGGAGAGAGACAGAGACCTAGGGGCATCCAGCACAGTGGACAGGCTGTCAGGAAGGCCGAGAAGTCTCTCCCCACCAGTGTGAGGCTTGTGGATCCCCCAGTTGCCTCCTCTATCCCATGTCTCTTAATCCAACTTGTGCAACGACTTTGCATTTTGCAAAGTTAACAGTTTCCTGTCATCATTTCATCCCAGCCTCACAACCATCCTTTGAGACAGGCTGTAATTTTTCAGATGAGAAGAGCAGGCAGCCTAGGATTGGGTCCAGGGGCTGGTTCCACGACCTCCCAGCACTGTGACCTTTCTGGGTCTCAGTTTCCTTGTCATGAGGCACCACAGGAGTAACATGTGAGATGGTATATTGTAAAGTGCCGAACTGACTTTATTGAAAAAATAAATCTAATCCTTGTATTCACTTTGCCATCATCTTTTTTCAGCTTGGAGAGGAGTGATGGCTCATTCAGTTCCTCAAGGAGCCTGAGGAGGCCACACAAGGGACAGATCCACCCCCGTCTCTTCCAGAGTCTGCTATACCCCACTCACCAGGCCGTGCAGCATCTCGTAGAGAACGGCCCCCAAGGACCACCAATCCACTGCCCGATCATAAGGCTCTTTACGAAGCACTTCTGGAGCCAGGTACTGTTGAGGGGAAATACATTTATCTGAAAGACACTCAGCCTCCGTCTCCCCATTTGTAAGCAAGGCACTTGGAGGAAAAGCTCACCAGGGGTTGATCCTGCTGTGATATTTACTTGTCTGTGCATATGTTTATTCAGCATCCATTTGTCAAAGACCTGATTTGCGTGGGGCTTTTTGCCAGTGTGCTAGGGACATGGAGGAGATCAGGCAGGACTGCCCTGTACAGTTGTATGTGTTGTGCACCACACAAAAGTACCAGCCAAAGGGGTAAAGGGGGCTGCAAGCCTGCCTATGATCAACTTACCAAGCCATAACCCTAGTATAGGGGTGCATCTGACAACTGACATATATTTATTTATTTTAAAATTTTATTTATTTATTTATTTTTGGCCATGTTGGGTCTTTGTTGCTGCGCAGGCTTTCTCTAGCTGCAGTAAGTGGGGGCTACTCTTTGCTGCGGTGCGTGGGCTTCTCATCGCGGTGCCTTCTCCTGTTGTGGAGCACGGACTCTAGGTGCGCGGCTTCAGTAGTTGTGGCACGTGGGCTTAGTTGTTACGCGGCGTGTGGGAGCTTCCCGGACCAGGGCTCGAACCCATGTCCCCTTCATTGGCAGGTGGATTCTCAAGCATTGCGCCACCAGGGAAGTCCCAACTGACATATATTTAAAGGGGAAACTTTTTCTAATTAGTCTGCCCAAAGTGGGTGCCTTTATCGAATTTATCCAATCAGTGTCTTGGGACTAGGAAAGCCCTGGGAATACTCACGGAGCAGTGGGAAGGGTAACAGATAAAGTGTAAGTCAGTGTGGCACATACTTGCACTGGAAATCTTAGTAACAGATGAATCGAAAGGAGTCAGGAAAGAGGAGGTGGCGCTTGCGTTCCTCCTGACAGCTGAATGCGTGTCTTGTATCTGTGCCTTGTGCAAGGAGAGAACCTGAGGCAGAGCTGTGCTTCCTGCCAAACCTGAGGGCTTAGTGGCCTCTTAGCCTGGTGTCTCTGCCACTGAGGAAAGGGGTCTCAGCAACAGACAAAGCCACTTCGAGAGACTGCGTGTGGAGAGGGGCAGGGAATTACGCAGACCTGAGCCCTACTGGGTGTGTGGTCACAAGCAGGTCATTGAACCTCCTAGAACCTTGGTTTCCTCATCCACATAATGGGACCGCAGAATCCCTCTCTAGGGGCTGTGTCAAGGACACATGCTAACATATGTGTTACCCCTTGAACAATGGGAACAACTGTGGTTACTCCTGTCTGTGCTCCCGGCACCATGGCAGTGGCTGAGTCATGGAAGAGACTTGTCAGGGCCACATGTCTCCGACACGATCCAAGGTGCTGTATCCCCTGCTCCTTGCCCCAGCAGTGTCCAAGGAAGGGACGGCTGGGCTTTTAGGCTTTGGGAGGCCAGTTCTGTCCGTGGACACCCTGCCATACCCAAACACAGACAATAGCTCCTGCTTAGAGAGGCTGTCTGTCCATCAGCTCCCCTAAAACAAAATTGAGGAGACAGCTGAAATCTGAGACCCAGATTCTCAAGCACATGGAGAAAAGCAAAAGCTAAATTCCTGTCCCACGCCAGCTCGGGAGGACTTGCCAGCCCTTCAGCCTCAGTCCCCCACCCCCAATCCAGACATCTGTCCAAGCAGCTGGGAAACCCTTTGGGCCCAAGGTCCAAGGAGTTTAAGGAGTTTAAGGAAAGGTTTTTAACCCCAAAGCTGCAGGGAGGCCTTGGCAGGAGAGAGAGATGTATGTGAATTACTGCTGAGACTCGCAGATTTTAACCCTCCAGGATCTTGGTGGCTGGAAGAAGGAGGGAGACCAGTGTCTTCACCCTTGCAAACCTCGATCTTAACTGTCAGGCCAGGGCCTCCCGTGGCACATGGACTTCACCCTGTAGGGCAGTGCTGTCCGATACAGTAGCCACTAGCCACACATGACTGCCGAATATTTGAAATATGGCTGATCTGAGCTGAGAGGGACCATAAGTAAAAACGGCACACCAGATCAAAGACTTAGTTAGAAAAAAAAGAATAAAATATTTCAACAATTTTATGTTGGTTGTATGTTGACATGATACGATTTTGCCTGTGTTGGGTTAAATAGAATATATTACTAAAATTGATTTCTCCTCTTTTTTTTTTAAATGTGGTTGCTGGAAATTTTTAAATTGCATATATGGTTTGCATTTCTGTTTCTATTTCTATCGGACAGCACTGCTGCAGAGTTTCACCAGCCGGTCCCAGCAGCCCCTAGAGCTGGTGCCCCTATGACACGGAGGAGGGAACCAAGGCTGAGTGTACAGCCAGCTCGGGAAGTGCTTGGGTGGAAGAAGTGAGTCCCTCTGGTATAAGCTGGTGGCCCTAATCCGGAGCTGTGGCCTCATCCACTCCCAGCCTTGCCCCTCCCAGGAGGTTTAGCTTACCTCGGGGGTGCCACAAAACGTGGACGTGGTCTCCTCAGGCTCTACACCTTCCTTGCAGAGGCCAAAATCCGTCAGCACCACGTGTCCCTATAGAGGAGGGAGGGCAGGGGTGGGAGGGTGGTCTGAGCCAAAGATATACCCAGGTCTATCTCCAAAGCCCAGATGCCACATCTGGGGCAGCGGCCGTGGGGTCTGATGTCCCTGGCAAAGGCACGGGCTGGTGGCTCCACTCAGAGACTCAGTGCTTCTAACCTGGATGCTAAGAGCAGCACAGGGGCCAGGTGGGGAGATGGCATTGCACTGTCTACCCCCAGCTCATCACAAACTCAGATCGACAACCTACAACAGCAGCAGTTCCAGAATGTTCTCGCTGGAGGGGCCTAGTGGCAGCAGCCCCCTTAACAGAGGGCTGGGGACCCAGAAAGTACGCCTTGTGGCAGCTGAGCGAGAGGGTGGTTGGTAGAGCAGTGAGTGGATGCTGAGGGGCTCTGTCCAGATCCCCTCTTTAGGAGCTGTCCTGCCCATCCCCCCATGCTGGGCCATTGCCCTCATCCAAAGTCATGCCCCCTCTCAAGGGCCAGTCCCCATCCAGTGAGTGGTCAGTGTAGGGACACAGATGCCCAGCCTCCTTGCCTCAGTTTGGAACAGTTCTAAAGAGCCATCCCAGCTCAGGCCCACCCCACCCCTGTAAGATCAGCTGAGGGGGCCTCACTTGCAACCACAAGGCAGGTGAGCTGCTTCCTCTGCCCAGTCCTGCCTCCTCACCCCCTTAAACGTGGATCTCTTGAGAGTGTTCCCCAGGAAACTTCTGCACCCAGTGCTCCATCTCAGAGTCTATTTCCAGGGAACACAGTCTATGACATGGAAGGACTTCCTCGAGCCTCCACATGGCTCCACCCCTGCCCCCCACCCCGTATACACGTACATGCACATGGATACGTAGCCACGTGTGCACATAACGCACATGCGTGTACATATATGCGTGTATACAGGCATAGGCACACACGCACACACACACTTGAATGCGTCCCTAGCCACATGCACGCGTGCACAATGCGTGCACACACACTCATGGGCACACAGCACACACGCGCGCACGCACACACACATACCCACCAACCTGGCAGTCCAAAAGAATGTTCTCTGGTTTCAGGTCCCTGCAGAAAATGAGAGAAAAGGGCGCTGTGATGTCACAGCTGCTTAGTGACGTGAGCTGGGGACCGGGGTCCTGCAAGAGGACTATTCATGGAGATGCAGAGAAGCCCGGGGAGAGCCCGAGGAGGATGGGCACTCAATCCCGGGAAGGAGGAGACTCCCACTCGCTGGCGGGCCCTCCTCCTCAGACAGAGGACCAAGTTCACCAGGATCTCAGCAGGATCTGGGGGTCCATACGACGCCTGGCTGTTGGGGCAGAAGGGCCAGGCCTAGCTCTGAGCCACAGGCAGGCCTCACCTGTAAATGATGTTGAGGGAGTGCAGGTAGCCAATGGCGCTGGCCACCTCGGCGGCGTAAAACCGGGCCCGGGGCTCCAGGAACCGGCGCTCCCGTTGCAGGTGGAAGAAGAGCTGGAGGGGGAGGAGACATGTGAGCGGGTTCCTGGGGGGCTCCAGCTCCTCGAGTGGGGGGTGGGGGGCAGCTGGCCAAGTGACCCACTCTCTAAGCTGCAATGTCCTCATGCAAGGAAGGGCATGCTGGCCCCTGCCCCACAGAGCGGGCAAAGTGTCAGCAGGAAAGATGAATTAGCAGGGCTGGAGCACCTACTGAGTTTCAGGCTCCAGCCAGACCCTTTCACGTCTCTAATCTCCTTTAATCTTCCTGACTACCTTCCAGGTATCAAGTAGGAGGCCAGTTTCACAGAAAAGGAAACTGGAAGAGTCAGAGCAGTCAGGTGACTTGCCCAAGGTCACGTACTGTAATTGGCAGAGCTGTGATGTGAACCCGGGTGCGTCAAAGATGTGCTTTTCCTCCAACCCAGGTGATAAGATGATCATGATGGTCAAACTGAGCCTGGGTTAGATCTGCTCCCGGGCCAGTTGCTTTGGTCTATTTGGCTGGCAAAGAAAGCCCTTTACCTCCACCAGGGAATTTAGGGATGCAGGACAAAAACTTCCCTCTTGGCATCAGGCTAAAGAGCATGAGGTCACACAGGTTAAGTCTGGGGTCACTGAGAAGGGCCATCTTGTCATCTTGCTCAGAGAGGCAGAAGAGGGAGGCCAGCTTATCCCAGCTGTGCTTCTGGGTCACCAGGTGGCCTCAGATCATTCCCACAGGGACTGGTCACTCCCATGCAGTGGTCTTTGGTGTAAGATGGGGGCATTAGACATACTGACCACAGAGCTCCTCTAACATTGACTTTTCCCAGGTCCACTGAAGGGATTCTGGGCAGCTCTGCTTGGAAGTCAAGTTATGATAATGGCTGGGGGTTAGATAGACCCGCCTTCAAATCCTGGGTCTGCCGGGTACAGGCTGAGTGGCCTTGAGCAAGTGGGTTACCTGCCTGAGCCTCGGTTTTTTTCAGCTGCAGAATGGGTCTGTTGTAAGGATGAGGGGAGATTGTTCCAGAACCTGGGGCACCATGAGCACATGGGATGGAAAGCTCCTGCTGAGAGCCGGGCAGGGAAGGCGGCAGGTGGACCTATACCCACCTCTCCCCCGTTGACATAGTCCAGCACAAAGTAGAGCTTCTCCGGCGTCTGGAAGGAGTAGTGCAGGCCCACGAGGAAGGGGTGGCACATGTTCTTCAGGAGCACGCTGCGCTCCGCCATGATGTGGCTCTGCTGCAGAGTCACACAGAGGGGCCGTGTCACCGCCTACACGGCCACCTCACCCAGGACCTTCTCACGGCCCTGCTCAAACAGCCACCGTGATTCCTCACTGCCCTCAGAGCCAAGCCCAGGCTCCTTGCTTAGCATTCAGGACTCTGTGCGGTCCACCTCATCCCCGACCAGTCCACATGGGTGCACCTCCAGCCCAGGATCCAAATGCCCCGCCCCCCTTCCTGGGACAGTAAGCAAAGCTATGTTAATACCGCATAAATGAGTCCCAAGGACAATCTTGCAGAGGGAAGAAGCTGAGCACTCTCCACATTCAGCCTTGGTTGCTGTTCCCCTGCCTGGATGTCGTTTTCAGACCATCAAAATCCTATCTTCAAGGCCAGCTGCAAGGCCACCTCCTTCAGCTTTCTGAAGGACACCTGCCCTTCGATGTCCTTGTTAACATTAATTCCCTCTCCTGAGTCCTCCAACTTGACATTCAGTTCTCTCTCAGGGCCTGCCCTGTCCTTCTCATGGAGTTGGTGCTAAGAGACTCAAGTCAGCCAAAGTATCTAGAACTCCCCGTTGGCTGTAGCTTGAAGGGCCTTTGGAGAGCCTGAAGTGTGACCCCCACGTTGCACAGATGGGGAGGCCGGCACCTGACAGAGCAGAGGACTGGTCCACCATGGAGCCCTGAATCTTTAGGGGAAGGCAGAGGGCCAGGCCGGGTCACCTGCAGGCCCTTGGGGTAAGGCGGTTAGCCTGCCTTCCTGGAGAAGGGTCAGCATCCCGGGCACCACCTGGCCCCCCTGCTGGGCCACCTCTGTGCCCAGAGTTGGGACTCATCTTTGGAAGCCACCTGAGGCTGGGGGTGGGGGGCCGTCAAGAAGGAGGAGAGGAGGTGCCTGGGCCCAAGCCCTGGTACCTCTTTCTTCTTTAAGATGGACTTTTTCTGTAGCACCTTCACTGCGTAGAACATCCCGTCGGACTTGTGCTTGGCCAGTAGGACCTGAGCAGAAAGACAGATGCAGAACCCGTGGTGACTACTCCTCCAGGCTTTGTATTTCTCGATGGCAGTGCAGGCCTCCAGCCCCTGCCCCGCGCCCATGATTCTGCAGGTTGTAAGCTCCCTCTCTGCATGTGCAAGTAACAGCAGGGGGCACAAGAGGCCGGAGAAGGGGAGACCCAGGCCTTCCATGCTCACGGTCACTCACCTTCCCGTAGTTTCCTTTGCCAATGACTCTGAGGAAGTCGAAGTCGGTAGGCCGGGCACTGGGGGACGAGGGAGGAACACGGTCAGCATTTGCAAGCTTGGGAAACTTGATGCTTTAGTTCAAATCAGAGCTTCTTTTTAACTTTGAAGCTGGAGAAGGCAGGGAGCTTTCTAAGAACGCCATGTTCTCCCAGCCAAGCGGGTCTTATAAGACTGCCCCTGCCCCTGGGGATGTCACGATCGTGTAAAAACAGACAAGGTCGGGAGAAAGCCAGACGCAACGGCATAGAAGGCAAAGGAACCTGACCTCCAAAGACTGAGAAGGGCCTGGAGGGTGGGAAGCTGCTAGTAATGCAGACTTTGGGGGGATACTTCAGCCACAGGCTCAGCATGGGCAGAGGCTGGGGAATTAGTGGGAGATGAAGCTAGGGGCCTAGGCCCAGATGGCAGAGGATCTTGACGCTGAACCAGAGTATTGGATTATATTCCCAAGGCGAGGGGGGAGCCAGGTATGAGGGGAGCCAGGGAGGAAAGTTATATGAGAGATGAGAACTCACTTTGGGTTGGCCGAAGGCCCCAGGTTGATATTCCCATTGGCCCTTGGGGGCTAAAGACATTTAAAGATAGAAGTGATTAAAATCAGAGGGTCCCTAGCCCTTGGCCCCCTCTCTTTCCCCTGGTCCAAGCCCTGCTCCTTTTCCCATATCTCTACTAGGCTTCTTCCCTCCCTCCCTCCCTCCTCCCTCCCCCTCCCCTCCCTCCCCCTCCCCCTCCCCCTCCCTCCCTCCTCCCTC
>NW_021145306.1:50020-55869 GCF_002837175.3 Physeter macrocephalus
CCCTCCCTCCCTTCCTTCCTTCTTTCTGTCCACCTGCCAACCCACCCACCATCTCACCTGCTTCACACAACAGCCTTGGGAGGCTGCTGGCCATTGTACCAAATGTGAGCGTGAGGAAACTGAAGCCCAGAGAAGAGCCATCCAAGGACTTCCAGGATGCCCCACTGGCATGAGAACGCAGGTGTCCTCAGGGCCAATCCCATGATTTTCCACCCCATTTACTTCTTGAAGCCCTTGCCCAAGTCTCTTCTCTCCTTACCCTGCAAACGGCCCAGTTCTGTGGGCTCACAGTGATCCCTGTGGGCACCCCCAGTCCTGGGACCGCCCACCCGGCTGAGTGGGACTTCCAGGGATTTCCTCAGCCTTGGGAGGAAGTAAGCCCCCTGGTGGTGGGTGGGGGAACCAAGACCCACTCACCTGCAGACTGGGGGTCCCAGCCGGGCTAGAGTCCATCTTGTAACAGTGATCAGGTGGGCTCTGGGGACACAAGGAGAAGCAGGATGAGAGAGCTGATGTTGGGGAATTAGTGTCACCTGTCTGGGGCCTTAGGCACCGCTGCCCTCTCCACCCTTCCCCAACCCAGACACCTGCCCGAGGTCAGCAACCCCTGCGTGGGACAAGAAATGGTATCCCCTGGACCCAGCCTCTCCCATCAAACGTCTCAGGAGGGAGAGAGGGAGGATGGTCAGGGGTGGCCCCTCCTAGGCTGAGTCTTTTCAAGGGTTGAGGACGGCCAGGGCAGCAAGATCCCTGTGAGCCAGGGCAACTCTGGATATCTGGGGTGGCCAAGGCTGGAAGGACTCTTGCAGAGCATGAAGTCTGAACCCTTCCCCCCATTTCACTGGTGGGGAGTCCGAGGCCCAGAAAGGGACTTGCCTAGGGTCCCACAGCTTGTGAGAGGCAGGCTGGGCTCCCCTGGATCCCTGTGGACAGCCCCGGGCTGGGCTCTGTGCTGACTATTATCTCTCTGCCACAGAGACTTCCGCCTAATGTCCCAGCTGCCCTGGGGAACTTGGGCCAGAGCCATGGACAGACCCACTGACCTATGTCTATTTGAGACGAAAAAGTGGAGAGTGTGACCAACGGTCTACGTGGCCAGGAGCATATGTCTCCCCTGCCCCCAGCCTGCAGGGTGGAGGAGGCCGGTATGTCCAGGCCCTGGCTCAGCGTGCCCAGGACCCCATAGCCCTATCCCTGCTTGGAAGATCAAGGCCAAGAACCGAGATCTCACCTGAGAACCCAGTTGCTCGTGCGGCCTGCTGGGCACTGTACATGCCAGGACCACAGCTCTGGCCTACTGTGGGACCTGGGCTGCAGTAGAGACCACCCGTCTTTACAAGGGGGTCCCTGGAGCAATCACCCCCTGGCCTTGTTGGGAGCTGAGAAAGTGACCGCAGGGGAAGCGAGGGAATGGCCCAGCCCTGTGGGGCCCTGAGAGAGTGAACCACAGAACTGCCCAGATAGGGAGTGCGGCCTGGCTTCAGCCAGTGCCCCGTGTCTGTGCTCCCGCAGACAGCCCACACGCCCCCCCTGGCCTGGCCCTGACAGCCCCTCTGCCAGGCCCCGGCCTCCCCAGCCCCACGTACCTGCGCAGCCCGAGGAGAGGCGGCTGGGAGAACCAGTGGTTGGAGCCGGAGGATGGGCAGTGGACAAGAGAGCCTCTCTCTGTTCTCCCAACAAGGGCCGAAGTGTCTGTGCCTGGCGCGGGCCCGGCCCCGGCCCCCAGCTCGGAACTCCCGGCCGCAGCAAGGGGGCTGTTGATGTCACGCGGGAGCCAGCGGGGCTTAAGAAGGGACCGAAGACCTCTGTTCCCTCGGGGACATCGCCTCCCCCTGGGGGGTGTGGGTGGAAGGCGGTGAGTGACAGCTGCCGGAGAGCCCAGGCGACGCTGGGGCTTGTCAGAATGCGCGTGAGGGTGTGGGGCAAGGAGTGTGTGTGCAGGTGTCTCGTGCAGGAATGTGTGTCAGTGTGTCTGTCTGGCTGGTGTATCAGTGTGTCCCTGTATGTCAGGGTATTTGTGCCTCCGTGTGACCACGTTTGTATAATTTTGTCGGTGTGTCTGTACTTCTGTGACTCTCTGTTCTCACTGTGTGGAGATGTGCTTCAATGAGTCTCTGTGTAGTGTAGTGTGTGGACATGGCAGTGTGTACCTCTATATATGTTAACGTGCTGTTTGTATGTGTGTAAGTGTGAGTCTGTGTGATACCTGTGTGTGACAGTCGTCATTGTGTGTCTGTGTTCATATCGGTGTATATCAGTAAATGTGTGTGTGTGTGTGTGTGTGTGTGTGTGTGTGTGTGTGTTTGTGTGTGTAGGGGGCCTGTCTGTGAGGAGACATGTTCCCCGGGGCCTACCAAGGCCTGGTGCAGACCATCTAGGGCTGAAGATGAGGTTCCAGAGACCTCACCGTGGCAGCCAAGAGCCCTTTGCCTCCCAAGAACCTGCAGGTGTTTCAGAGCCCGGGTGTCTGGCTCAGTCAGCGTGGCCTTGGTCTTTGCTGAACACCTGGCCCTTTGGGCCTTTCCCTGCCGGCCCTCCAGGGCTCTGGCCGCTGTCTCCAGGGCAGGGCTGGTTGGCTGTGTAAGAGCCAGGAAGCAGGGTCCCGGTGGCACCCTGGTGCATGAAGGCCTTGCTGCCTGGTGCGATAATCAGGTACTCACAGGGTCCCTTCCTCCCTCGTGCGGAGGTTATGTGGGGTGTTCTGGGGAATGAAGGAGTTGACAGGACCTGACTCAGCTCCTGCCCTTCTGGAACTTTCTATGTGGTTACCACATGCCACACCCAGACCTCTGTAGTTCACCACAGGGGGGCTATCTGTGTAGCTGGGGCCGAGGGGGTTGGTCAGGGAGGGACCTAAGCCCAGTGGCCTTGGGGGTTCTCTGTGGGCTCTGAAGCGGGGGTGTCATACAAGGAAAACCCAAGAACAGTATCAGAGCTCTCCATTTTTTAAGAACAGAAATGTTGAACCAATACACAGATGGAAAGGATATCATGTTGGCAAAACAAATGCCCAGAACAAGGACATTTCTTTTCAATGACAAGACGCTGATGCAGCCTTCATTTAGGAACACTGCTTGGAACAGGAAAACAATAATGAAAATAATAATAACCTCAGTGTCCCACCGTAGGGCGCTTCAGAATACCCGTCGGCTGGAATAGCTCCCTCTCTGGAACTGACATCCCTCTTGAGAGACTGTCCCACTGCTATGTTCCCTTCTCAGTTAAAGTCCGTGAAAGAGTTGTCTGGACTTAGTCCCCACTCCTCCTCCTTTTCTCTCTTGAATCCATTCCAAAGAGGCTGTCATCCTAACATGCCTCCAAAAGAGTGGACCAATGACCTCCTGTGCCAGAGCCAGCGATGGATTCTCTGTCCTCATCTAAGTCAGTGTCTCTGAGGACATAACCTGCTTTTCGCAGCTGGCTTTAGGATCTCCCGGTTTCCCTCCTGCCTCGTTGATTGCTCTTTCTTCGGATCTTCCACTGGATTCCCCTCTTTTTTACCCTGAAACACTGGCCTGGCCTCTATCTATACTTGTTCCCCAGTTGACCACAACCAGTTTAATGGTTTTAAGTGTCGACCAAATGCCACAATTTCCAAACTCATCTCTCTAGTTCTGCTTCTCTCCTGACTCTGGCTTCTCCAACACTTCACTAGTTAGATGCCTAGAGGTGCTTCACTCGTAACATGTCCAAAACGAAAGTCTTGACCCTTATTCCTTCCACCCTGCCACAGACTGCTCCTCCCTCTGACATCCATCTCAGTAATGGAACTACCACCTGCTCAAAAGTTCAAGCCACCAACTCGGAATTCATTCTAGAAACTCTGCACCCTCATCTCTCCTCCATTCCACCGTGAAATCCCATTAGACCCCACCTTCAAAATATATCCAGAAAGTACTGCAACCACCCTGTCCTGAGCCACCATCATCACTTGCATGGATTATTGCCCTAGCATCCCTACTGTGTCCCTATATCTTTTTTTAAAAAATTAATTTTTATTGGAGTAGAGTTAATTTACAATGTTGGGTTAGTTTCTGCTCTACAGCAAAGTGAATCAGTTATATGTATACATATATCCCCTCCTTTTTGGATTTCCTTCCCATTTAGGTCAGCACAGATCATTGAGTAGAGTTCCCTGTGCTAAACAGTAGGTTCTCGTTACTTATCTATTTTATACATAGTAGTATATATATGTCAATCCCAATCTCCCGATTGGTCCCACCCCTCTCTTCCCTCCTTGGTATCCATAAGTTTGTTCTCTACATCTGTAATTCTATTTCTGCTTTGCCAATAAGTTCATCTGTACTATTTTTCTAGATTCCCCATATAAGCGATATTACACAATGTTTGTTTTTCTCTTTCTGACTTACTTCACTCTGATGGACTCTCTAGGTCCATCCACGTCTCTGCAAATGATACTATATCGTTCCTTTTTACGGCTGAGTAATATTCCATTGTATATATGCCTGTGTCCCTATTTCTATATTGAGCCTCTACAATCTTTCTTCACCAAAGCCAGAGTGACTCTTTAAAACTGGAAATCAGATCATATGACTTTGCTGCTCAAGAACTCCATTGTTCTTCCCACCACAGTTAGAATTCAGATCCAAAGTCTTTACCACGGTCAACAAGATTCCACGTGACCCGGCTCCCATCTCCATCTCCACCTGGGCCTCCGGGCCCTCCCTCTCACTACGCTAGAACCTGTCTGACCTTTTTGCTGTTCCTCAAACACACAGAGCGCCCTCCAGCCCCCTGTCCCTTGCACTTAAGTTTCCCTCTGCTTAGAATATTCTTCCCCCAGATGTCTGCATGGCTGGCTTCCACTAACATCACAGAGGTCTCTGCTCAAATATCACCTCTCAGAGAGGACTTTTCTGATTGTGCATAACTGATTGTCCCGCTTTGTCTCGGACCTAGGGGTTTCCTGGGATGTGAGACTTTCAGTGCTTAAACCAGTACAGTCCTGGGTGAACCACGATGGTTGGCCACACAGCAATACAAGTCCCACCGGTTCCCCATCCACATTTTCTGCTTTATATTTTACTTTGTAACACATCACTCTCTGACACCTTATCCTGCAACTCTTTAATTGTTCATTTTCTGTCTTGAACTGGAACATAGGCTCTGCAAGGGCAAAGACTTTTCTTGTTCACTGTTGAATCTCCAGCATCTAGATCAGAACCTGGAATATGGTTGGTGCTCAGTACCTATTTGACTAATGAATCAAGGGATGAACGGATAAGATAAATTATAGTACATACATAAAATGGAAAATTACCCAGCTAAAAAATGGTATACAAGGCTTCCCTGGTGGCACAGTGGTTAAGAATCCTCCTGCCAATGCAGGGGACACAGGTTCGAGCCGTGGTCCGGGAAGATCCCACAGGCTGTGGAGCAACTAAACCCGTGCGCCACAACTACTGAGCCTGCGCTCTAGAGCCCGCGAGCCACAACTACCGAAGCCCGTGAGCCTAGAGCCCGTGCTCCGCAACAAGAGAAGCCACCGCAATGAGAAGCCTGCTCACTGCAATGAAGAGGAGCCCCCGCTCACTACAACTAGAGAAAGCCCACGTGCAGCAACGAAAACCCAACGCAGCCAAAAATAAATAAATAAAATCAATAAATTTATTTTAAAAATGGTATACAAGCCTATGTGAATCAAAACGGGAACACGCACGTGATACGATGTCAAGGCAAAAAGCAGGTTTCCATATGGTAGGTTGACCAGGAATACCACCTTTGTAAAGAAAGTAAAGACATGCACATAACCATCAAAAAAACGGCTGGAGGGCTTCCCTGGTGGCGCAGTGGTTGAGGGTCCGCCTGCCGATGCAGGGGACCCGGGT
>NW_021145306.1:55881-62289 GCF_002837175.3 Physeter macrocephalus
GGAAGATCCCACATGCCGCGGAGCGGCTGGGCCCGTGAGCCATGGCCGCCGGGCCTGCGCGTCTGGAGCCTGTGCTCCGCGACGGGAGAGGCCGCAGCAGAGGGAGGCCCGCGTACCGCAAAAAAAAACCAAAAACCAAAAAAAAACGGCTGAAGGGACATGACCCAAGGTGACAGTGGGTGGGTTAGGTTCCTTTTTATCTTTGTGCCACTGTGTAAAAATTCTCAAAGTACTGTTGTTCACTTAATACTTAGGTACTAAGGCCTGGTGGGAGCTTTGACATGCTCGCTGCCCCCAGACACACTCTCCCATCACCTTGACTGTGACTTCCACACCTGAGCAAACTCTCAGCATCTTTCTCTCCTGGTACCACTGCCCTCTGATTTTTCTGGCCAGAGCCTGAATGTTGAACATCGATACTTTTCCCCCGACTCTTCAGACCTACAGAGACCCCTGCAAACTCCCGGCGGGGGGTAGTCCAAGCTCCTCCGTGAACCCTCCAGCCTGTGCCTCCCCCTAACTTGCCCCAGCCTAGACTTGCATCTGTCTGCACCATCACTACACTGACCTGCCCCCATCTCCCCGGACCTGCTGAATGCGGTGGGAGTGCGGGTGGTGTCACACAGTGCGCCCTCTTGGAACAGTCCCCTGACCAATCTGGTCTGCTCAGCTAACCTTTGCAGCTGTCCTCACTCGCCTTCCCCAGAAGCCCCACCAGACCACCCCCAGTGCCATGAACCCTAGCTCCCTTCCTTGTGTCCACTTCTGTTATTACACTGTCTTCAATCTACTGTCATTTATTCCTTTACAAGCCTGCCTGCCCAGTGCCTAGCAATGACATACCAATGACAGTGCATACCAACTGGGTCTTATTTTGTTCCTGCAGTGCCATGGGTTAGGAACTATCATCATTGCTGTTTTAAAGAGGAGGAAACAGGCATGGAGAGGCGAAGTGACTTGACTGAGACATCTAGGTAGTAAATGATACAACTGGGTTTTGAACCCAGGCAGTCTGACTCCAAAGCCCATGGCCTGGAATTTCAGGAAGAAGTTAGGAATTTAGAAAAGAAAGGAATGAAGTTAGTGGGAAGGAAGTTAGGATTAAATGGGTTAGTTAGGAAGAAAGAAAATTAGGCAGCTGAGAAGGCAGAGAATTAGTTGAGAGGGAAGGAAGGAAAGGAGCAAAGAAGGGATGGAGGGGGACTTCCCCGGCGGTCCAGTGGTTAAGACTCCATGATTCCACTTCAGGGGGTTTGGGTTCGATCACTGGTCGGGGAACTAAAGATCCCACAAAAAAAAAAAAAAAAAAAGAAAAAAGAAGAAGAAGAAGGAAGGGAGGAGGGAAATGATAGAAAAAACGAAGGAAGGGAGTTAGCAAGGAGGGTGTTAGGAAGGAAAGGAAGTCAACAGGGTAGTTAGAAAGGAAATTAGCTAGGTAACTAGTTCCCCAGTTTGGTAGACCAACAGGCCGGCAGGCAGGTGCCCTGCTCACGGCTGAGCCGCTCACCTGAGAAGGCTGGATCCCAGCTCAGGCCCTGGGCAGCAGTCCCGTGCCCAGCTCTGCCTTCCGGCCTCTCTGCATGGTCCCTCTGACCTGAAACCCAACCCTGACTTGCTGAACAACCTTCCCGGTCAGGAGCGACCTGTCACCCACTCGCTCAGGCTCCCAAACCAGCTGAAGTTCAACCTCCCAGCCCTGCTGGCTGGGAACCGGCCGCAGGGCTTTCCGGTTACTAATTAACCGCTGCACCCGAATCACAATGCTGGCTGCTCCCACTGGCTCCTCCACGGGGCCCTGCCCCGGGGGGCAGGTACAGCACAGCTTAAGTTGTGTGACCTTGGGCGAGCGACTCCAGCTCCCCGAGCCTCATGTGAATTGGTGGTGACGGTGTGTGTCCTGCCTTACAGGGAGGAGCTCTGAAGTCCCGTTAACACTGTCACATTTCACTCTCTGAAATCTTCCCTCAGCTCCCCTCCACCGACCCGCACCTCCAATTCCAGCTCAAATGCTGACTCTCCCTCGTAGCCTTGCCTGATTCCAGCAGCGGAGTCACTTTCCCTTTCTCTTAGAGCCTGGAGAACTGACCATGGAAAGCGTTTGTCTTGCACACCTCTCCCTGACGGGGACCACTCGGCTCTGGGATTAGCCCAATTGTGGATCCATCCAGGGAGGGGCAGCCCATTCCCTCCGGAGCCAGCCTCATCACCTGATACCTCTGGCACTCTCTTGCGTTGAGCCAAAGCCGGGGCACAGAGCTCACCTGGTCTGGCACTGCCTGGGCGCCATCCTGGAAGGAGAGCCATGGCTGAGCTGAGACCCATGCCCCGCTCTGTTTTCCGGAGAACTGAGGCTCAGGCACCAGGGCTCAGCTCGCCCCAGGCTTTCTCCTGCTTGATCTGAAGCTGCCCAGACCAAGGGTTCTAACTCAGGGCAGGGGTAGGGCCTGGCCTGCTGGGCAGGTGAGAAAAGCTCTGCCCAGTGCCCCCTTCTTAGCAGGCAACTCAAGAGTCTGACTGCCATGCTGCCTCCTTCGCTGCCTTTTTATTAAAATGTCAACAATTTCCCAGTCATTTTAGTGCCTTAGAAACTGACTGCTCTAATGTGCTCTGGAGGAACCCTGCACACCTCATTCCCAGCCTCCGCCAACACACAGCGGCAGGTGTCTGGCTCCTGCCCCGAGGGAAGTGGTGGCTGGCCAAGGGCACCAAGCAAACCAGGGCAGAGCCCTGGGTCCTACCCCTTCCGGACAGAGCTGCCCCCGCTCTGCCAAGCTCCTCCTCCCCTACAGCCCTCCTCTCACACACTCGCAAAGCCAGTTAAAAAGAAAAAACAAACCCACATAATGGTATTGCATAAACTGTAGGGAAGAATTCCAACATACCGAAGACCTTGAAATAAACAGTGAAAGCTTCTCCTCCAACCCACCTTCAATCTCATTGCCAGGGGTAACTGCTGTTAACTAAAACGGTGATTCTCCTTCCGGACTTTTGTCTGCACCCTCATCTACATATCACATCCATTTTCCCCCCAGAAAAATGGACCGTACTATACATATGGTTCAGCAACTCACTCTTTTTCCCTCACTCACAGCTTTCCATGTCAACACATAACAACATTTTAAAAAACATCTGTATCACATTGTATACTGTGGGATTAATTTCCCATTCTTATTTCCTATTCACTGTTCCTTTGCTGATGGACATTCAAACTGTTACCAAAATCGCAGTAATTCTAAGCGAGGCCGCAGAGAACATCTTTGTGTTAATATCCTGTGACCTTGGGCAAGTGTTTCTGCCTGATAAACTCCTGCAAGTCGGAGTGCTGGGTTAGTTTTGACCTATCTACCAAATTACTGTAAGGAGCTGTACCAACTGACGTGGCTATCAGCAGTGCTTAAACTTGCCCTCTCCCCTCAAAATGCTGCAGAAAATAGTCAAGGCCACCCCTGCCCCGATGCCGCTGCAGTAATGCAATCCCTCCCCATCTTCACCTTCCAATCTCCCCGTCTCTTCTCTCTCAGCTGGCTGGATTCTGTAGTTTGGGCGTGAAGGTCAAAGATTTGTTCTCAGGGATGAGAAGGGGAAACGAGAGCCTGAACCAATAGGAACCCACCTCCATGAATATTCCCTCCACCTTGACATGCCTCAGCCCACTCTTCTGTGCTTTATCTGGCCCCCTGTCCCTACTCCCACCAATACCCCCACCTGCACACACCCTCTCACACCTGCAGATTCATCCATACGCAGAGGGAATAACAGGCATTGGACTGAAAAACCTGTTACCCACGTGGGCTGTGGGCGCAGGACGCCTGGGCCACCATCGTTCACACACAGGCCAGAGATGAGCCCCCCAGTTTTCTCTTAGGAAAAAAGATTTTTAGAAAGTGATAAATGTACACAATTTTAAAAAATCAAGCTGGACCATGAGGTGGATAATGAAAAACTTCAGTTCCTGTCTCATTCCTCATCGACAAGGAACGCACTTTAGCTGCTTCCTTTGGTAATTACCTCCACGTGTCTAAATAGCATGATTATACTGCGATTCCTCCATCTGTCATTTTTAGAAATTCTCAAGTGGCTTCCTTCTTTTTCTTTTTCTTTTTTTTAACACCTTTATTGGAGTATAATTGCTTTACAATGCTGTGTTAGTTTCTGCTTTATAACAAAGTGAATCAGCTATATATTTACATATATCCCCAGATCTCCTCCCTCTTGCGTCTCCCTCCTACCCTCCCTATCCCACCCCTCTAGGTGGTCACAAGGCACCAAGCTGATCTCCCTGTGCTATGAGGCTGCTTCCCACTAGCTGTCTATTTTACATTTGGTAGTATATATAAGTCCACGCCACTCTCTCACTTCCTTCTTACAATATTTAGATCTCGCTCATCCAAATACACACTTCCGCTTTTCCTAAAGTTAATTAGTAATTGCCTCATTCGATGGCTTGAAATATTGAACATATACCTCCGTATACATACACACACGTATATAATTCTCTCTCAAACTCTCTGATAGAGTTGAAAATAGCCTCCTAATACAATAATATATCAATTTCAGTTTGTTTGGTTGTTTTTTTCTCATCCTTCCTGGAGACTTTCATCCTTCTGTTCTCATCTGGGCAGCTGCTCAGTTGTCAACTTGGCCCTTCCTTTCCCATCGCTCTAGAAATTCCCTTTGTCCCTCTCCTTTTTTTTTTTTAATTAAATTAAATTAAATTTTTTTGGCCATGCCACATGGCATGTGGGATCTTAGTTCCCCGACCAGGGATCGA
The DNA here is from genome assembly GCF_002837175.3 of Physeter macrocephalus. Lineage (NCBI taxonomy): Eukaryota > Metazoa > Chordata > Mammalia > Artiodactyla > Physeteridae > Physeter > Physeter macrocephalus. The sequence goes on from NW_021145306.1 coordinate 60,653, forward strand.
ACCTGCAATCCCTGCAGTGGAAGCACAGAGTCTTAACCCCTGGACCGTCAGGGAAGTACCCTTTTTGTCCCTCTCGTTGTTGGAGGTCCTATTTCCAGGATCCTATGTTGTCCTCTTTTTTTTTTTTTAACATCTTTATTGGAGTATAATTGCTTTAAAATGGTGTGTTAGTTTCTGCTTTATAACAAAGTGAATCAGCTATACATATACATATATCCCCATATCTCCTCCCTTTTGCGTCTCCCTCCCATCCTCCCTATCCCACCCCTCTAGGTGGTCACAGAGCACCGAGCTGATCTCCCTGTGCGATGCAGCTGCTTCCCACTAGCTATCTATTTTACATTTGGTAGTATATATAAGTCCATGCCACTCTCTCACTTCGTCCCAGCTTACCCTTCCCCCTCCCCGTGTCCTCAAGTCCACTCTCTATGTCTGCGTCTTTATTCCTGTCCTGCCCCTAGGTTCTTCAAAACCTTTTTTTTTTTTTAGATTCCATATATATGTGTTAGCATATGGTATTTATTTTTCTCTCTCTGTGTCCTCTTTGTTTTTTAATCTTTAAAATTGTGGTCAAATCTATATAAATAAAATTTGCCATTTTAACCATTATGAAGTGGACAATTCAGTACCATTAAGTCCTTCACAGTGTTGTACAACCACCATCATTATCTATTTACAAAACTTTTTCATCACCCCAAAGAGAAACTCTGTAGCTATTAAGCAGTAACTCCCAATTCCCCCTTCACCACAGCCCCTGGCAACCTCTAATCTACTTTCTGTCTCTATTGCCTATTCTAGATACTTCATATAAGTGGACTCATACAATATTTGTCCTTTTGTACCTGGCTTATATCACTTAGCAAAATGTTCATTCATGTTACTTAGTCCATTTTATGGTTGAATAATATTCCATTGTATGGATGGATATACCACTTTTTGTCTACCTATTCATCTATCAGTGGACACTTGGGTTGTTTCTACCTTTTGGCCATTGTGAATAATGCTTCAATGAACACTGGCATACAAATAATCTGTTTTCAAACCTTTTAGGTGTATACTTAGGAGTGAAATTGCTGGGTAATATGGTAATTCTATATTTAGCTTTTTGAGGAACCAAACTTCTCCTTGAAGAGCCAGAGTTTTCATGGTGGCTGCACCATTTTACATTCCAACCAGCAGTTTCTCCGCATCCTTGCCAACAATTATTATTTTCCTTTTTTTTTTTTGATTAAGGCATCCTAGTGAATGTGACATGGTATCTCATTGTGGTTTTGATTTGCATTTTTCTAATGACTAATGATGTTGAACATCTTCCCATGTGTTTATTAGCCATTTGTGTCAATGTATCTTCTTTGCAGAAATGTCTAGTCAAGTCCTCTGCCACTTTTTATTTGGGTTGCTTGTCTTTTTGTTGTTTAGTTTTAGGAATTCTTTATATATTCTGGATATTAAACTATTGTCAGATACAAAATTTGCACCTATTCTCTCCGTACAGGTTTTCTCTCACTTTTTTTTTTTTGCGGTACGCGGGCCTCTCACTGTTGTGGCCTCTCCCGTTGCGGAGCACTGGCTCAGGACGCGCAGGCTCAGCGGCCATGGCTCACGGGACCAGCCGCTCCGCGGCATGTGGGGTCCTC
>NW_021145306.1:62470-77006 GCF_002837175.3 Physeter macrocephalus
CGAACCCGTGTCCCCTGCATCGGCAGGCGGACTCTCAACCACTGCGCCACCAGGGAAGCCCTATCCTTTGTTTTTTATCTTTAAAATAGAATAAAAATCAGGTTCTTTAGGACCCCTAACAGCAAACAGAATGCTTTATTCTCTTCAGTAACGGCACAATATTCATTTTGTGTTTTCTGGATGTTGGATCATGAAAAGAGAAACAGACTCTGATAGCAAATCATCCCGTTCTTCAGGTTTATTTATGTTGTTTCAATACACTGACAAAATACACCACATTTTGTTTGTCACTTTTTCTCTCTCAAGAGTCAAGAGTGACTTTAACCAGAGGATTCTCTTAAAGAACACGCACATGTGCGTGCACACACGAACACGCGCACACACACACACACACACACACACTCTCTCTCACGAGGCAAGTACAAAAAACATTAACTCCACCAAAGTGCATGTGAATGAAAGTGCAAACAGGCTTCATTTTTGAACTCTGGGATCATTCTCTCTGCTTCATAAATTAAACAGAAAGCATCTCACTGCCCTAGGCCAGGGCTGGGCAAGGGCTGGGAGAGGCTGCCGGGACCAAAGGGTATGTGGTTCCTGCCGCTGGAGAGCAGGGCGGAGGGCACAGGGCAGCGGTGCCAGCTCCCTCCCCTCACCCCTCACCGCAGGAGCCCAGGTCAAGGTACAATGATCTCATTTGGGGAAGGGATGGGGTGAAGGGAAGCGGGGTAGACAGAAGGCAGATTTCTTTCCCCCTTTTCTATGATTTGGTTTCTTTCCAGAGTTTGATGTTGGCGCAGACAGTGCTGAGGCCTCCAAGTTCGGAGGCCTGGGAGCCCTTTTCTCCAAGGCCCTTGGTCCATCCTGTCTCTCCTGTAGACAAGCATTAGGATGGTGGTGGACAGACCCACATGGCACAGCCGTCCCAGCTGTGCTCCTTAGAAGCGGAGAGGCCCCACAGCACAGCTGTGTGTGCTTGCTGTCTTCTCCTCACACCAGAGTCAACGAGCATCTCTCCCCAGTTTCACAAGGAGCAGACGAGGCCACGGAGCTGGTGGGTTTTACTGCCACCCAAGCAACCAAGAGAGAGAGGCTCAGCTCACTCCTCCTTACTCCTGGCCAAGGGGGCCCCAGTGCAGCCTCTGTAAACCCAACCCCCAGCCCGAGGCAGGGCCTGGCCGAGCCCTCCCAGGAAGGTAGGGCCTCTGAGGACCCTCTGCAGCCCTGTGGCAACTCAGCTGGGGGAGTTGAATGGCTGCCCTGGCCAAGCTGCCTCTGAGAAGGTTCCCTCCTGGACTGGGGCAGGGACTCAACAGAGTTTTGGGTTTCCCAAAGATAAAGCTTCATATTTTAACAATAATAGCCCTTGACATTTTCCCAGCACCGAGCCTCACACCTGCACCCTGTCAAACACTTCCAAGAATGCCCTACACGCACCCGCACATACACATCACAGGATGGACAGGAGGGGTCTGGGGAAGGCCCCTGGCTCCACAGGAGCTTGGCAGTGGCTCCGCACCCCCATGTGTGGGGCTGGCTCTTGCCGTGGCCTCTGCCCCCGCCCCTGTAGGCTGGGAGGCGGGTTTGGCAGTGGCTCAGTGGAGGCTAGGCGCCCTCTTGGACAGAAAGGTCAAAGTCCCAGAGCCCTGGCAGGCACCTGGCTGGCAGTACAAGACAGATGGAGAATGGTAAGAGAGGCTTAAGGGACATGGAGACTTCGAAGACAGAATTCACCTTCTTCCCAACTCCCAACTTCAAGGGGTGTTTATAAGACTCCCCGAGAGCAAGACATTTAAGGGACAGGTTGAATGTGATGCCATGGGGTGTATGTGCCAGGCAGAGTGCTACATCCCCACAGCAGGAGGCCTGACAGGCATAGGGCCTGTAACCCCCGGGCAACACATTGGCTGAGACCCATGGCTGCAGAGAAGGATGCTATACCCAGCTTTGAAAGCCACCATGCCTGCCGGACTGCCCTGCTGGCCCAAGGCCCGAGGTTATCTCATGTACCCTGGGGCTGGCCTCGGCCACCTAGTCAGCCAGGGTGCCTCCTCTCCACACTTGACACAGAAGGGGTGTAGGGGGGACATCGTGGAACCTTAACCTCTGCTACAGAAGTTAAACAGTTTCTAACCACCCACTCTACTGGAAACAGGATGGGGCATGGGACACTAAAATACCATGTGGTCCAGAACTGGGCGTGTTGAAGAAGGCATCCTGGCTCAGTATCCCTCACTTCCAGGCAAAAAACGGAAAGGCAGCCAAAGCCTCCCAATGGATCCTATGAAGACATATCTCTGGGGCTCACCCATCTAAGAGGGAAGAGCCGGCGGGGTCTGGCTGGGCCGTGCCCAGGAAACCAGGCAGCAGAATGTGGGCAGCAAAACCAGCAGACAGAAAGAGGGGAGGTGTCTTTTTGAATAAATACATTTTCGGCAGGGTCGCTTCCTGATAGGAGGAAAGGAAACAAGGAAGCAACAGCACAGAGAGATGCCAAAGAGAAAAGGGCCTCAGATTGGAGGACTCCTGTTCTACCAGACTGTTCTTAACGGCTGAGAGAAAGACCCTTTGGTGATGAAACAAGTCGCTGGAGATGTGGGGCCGCCATGGGTGGGGCACCTTCAAACTTCTCCATCAGTGGCGCTCGCCCCGCCCAGTCTCACCCTCACCGGTGTGCCCGGTGGCAGATGAGCTCTAGGACTCGGGGGCTAGGACTCCATCCTCCCCAGGGCTCCTCTGCTTCCCTGGACCTTGTACAATGCAGCCCCAGCGAGAAGGACCACCCCTGATAAGGGACAGAGGGTGGCAGGGGCACGGATGGGATGTGAGGAACTCAAGCCGGGAAGGAAGCAGCAGCTGCAGAGGGAGATATTTAAGAGACCAGCCCTAAGCCAGTCACTTTAAGGTGTCGTCGGCGTTTTTGAACATGAGAATGGCGTTATAGATCTTCAAGGCTGGGCCCAGCTTGACACTCATGATCTTCACAATGTCCGCCTGTGTCAGCAAAAGGAAGGCCTCGCCGTCAATCATCTGAGGAGTTGCGGGAGGGAGGTGGAAAGCGGAGAAGGTGGAGAGGGTCACGGGGAAGGAGGGGGTGTGCATGGGGGGTGGAGAGGGAGAAAGAAAATAGGAGTAAAGGACAGATGGGGGAAGGGAAACAGGAGGGGTGGAGAGGAAGGAGAAAGGACAAGGGAGGGAGGAAGGAAAAAAGGAAGACAGCAATGGGGAGAGAGAAGGAAAGAAAGATATCCACTGGTTTCCCCACGTCCACACACACACACACACACACACACACACACACACACGCACACGCGCTCTCACTCTCTCTCTTTCTGCTGGCTGGTCTGGATTTCAGTATGTGTTTACATAATGTCCTCTGAGTCCTCATTGACAGCGGCTTCAAAATACCTGCTGTTGCTGTCCCCACATAAGGGTCAATCTTGGCACTGCGAATAGTAAATAAGCAGACACCGAGGGCATTCCCACGTGCTGCAGGTTGAGCGCTACCATGTTACCTATGAGCTATTCTTGAGAAGGAAGGGGGGTGGTGCTGGGAAGGAAGAGAGGAAGAGAGAAAAAGAGAGATTAAATCTGAATCTAACCAACCTCTGCACCTGACATCCAGTTGATAAAAGACACAGGGGAGAGTGGACCTAGTTAAACAATACCACAAGGAAGCAGTGAGACAGATCTGGAAGTTCACATTCACCAAGACTGTTTCCAATGTCACAAAAAAATAAAAATTAAATAAAATTAAAAAGGAGAGGAAACTATTCTAGAATAGAAGATATTTAAGAGACATAACAACCCAAACCAACTGTGTGGATCTTGCTTGGGTCCTGGCTCAAAAACACCAACTGCAGAAGATACTCTGGGCACGAGCAGGGAAATCTGAATACAGGCTGGGTATTAGGTGATATAAAGGAGCTACTGTCCACTTGTTCAGTGTGATAACAAGGTTGTGGTTATGTGGAAAAAGACTTTAGTTTTTAGAGATGCGTGCTGAAGTACTCAGGGGTGAAATGTCGTGATGGCCATTTTCTACTTAAAACTACTTCATCTGGGACTTCCCTGGTGGCGCAGTGGTTAAGAATCCACCTGCCAATGCAGGGGACATGGCTTCGAGCCCTGGTCTGGGAAGATCCCACATGCCGCGGAGCAACTAAGCCCACGAGCCACAACTACTGAAGCCCGTGAGCCTGGAGCCCGTGCTCCACAACAAGAGAAGCCACCGCGATGAGAAGCCCACGCACCGCAATGAAGAGCAGCCCCTGCTCGCCGCAACTAGAGAAAGCCCGCGTTGCAGCACCAAAGACCCAATGCAGCCATAAATAAATAAATAAAATAACCTTTCTTAAAAAAAACCCAAAAAACAAAAAACTGCTTCATCTAAAAATAGGTGAAGCAAATAATTGTTAATTCTCCGGGATAGGGAGATGGGTAGGGAAAGGGAGGGGAGAAGCCCGTTGGGGAGGAGGGAAAGAGATGCAGAGAGCCAGGGCAGGAGATGGGGCTAGGGGTGGGGTATGGTGAGCACAAGGGCCTTTTCTCTTAGCGGGTGGGCCTGGCTGGGCTGCGGAGCCTCTGGGCAGGAGGGCCATGTGGCTCCTGGTCCCACCATTTGGCTTGAAGAATCCCCTCCTCTGGGTACTGGGACCCCCTTTTTGAAAAGGTATCACCCCTCCTATGCTCCATCCTTAAGAATCATGGCAAACAAAACACTTCTATGGTGTTTCTTACATGGCCAACACTGTTCTTAAACACTTTTCGTATATTAACTGATTTAATAATTCTCACAACACCCCTCTGAAGCAGTACCAGTATTAATTACCCCCATTTTACAGGTGAGGAAACTGAGGCAGAAAGACTAAGGAATTTGCCCTCATCACATGATGCTGGGCCAGGCACACAGCAGACTTCAATAATTATTTGCCGAGTAAATTAAACAAATACATGAGAGCTACAATAAAGGTGACAAAGGGAGGACTGGGCAGACTTTTCTTAGGCCCATCAGTGCCAACCACCAGACTGAACAGACTACCCCTAAGACCATCTATCCGATATGCTCTAATTTCTCACTCATGAAGCATCCCTTTAATGAATGGTCTGTGTCCTGGCTGGAAAGAATCCTGACTCATGTCCCTGAAAGCATCAGTTCAGCCAGAGAAAGCCCATTCCTTGGAGCATGGTCCTCCCTGGGGAAATGGATGACATGGACCAGATCCCGGAGAAGGTAATCCTCAGACCCTGCAAAGGTCCTCCTCCACCCTGAGACTCTCTATGATGCCGGTGGGCCACCAGCACACCTTCCCTGCTTTTGCCATTGCTTTTTTGCTTCACAGATCATGATGAACTGAGATACACAGCAGATGTTGCTGGGAGAGATAGACCTTTTCCTAAAAAGGGGAGGATGCCCAAGGATCAAACTCTGGGGTGATTCCACAGCTGGCTAAACCACTGCACTCAAAGAGCGTTGATTTGTGACCTGTTGTCACCTACAGGAAGATCTCTAATGGGTGTCACTTGCTTCCGCTCTGTCCACAGAACTAGTGGTCTTTCACCTACAGCTCACTGCTTCTCCACTCTGGTAAGCCTTTGGGTCTTAATTTTAAGTGTGTGTTAGGATCCTTGCAGTAAATGGCAATAGCTGTGCCAGTCAAAATACACTTTAATTGACTGCCACTGAGGAAGCTAAGTTTGGAAAACAAAAGTTCAAGCAGAGAGCACAACTTTTGCTGCGAATGGAATCCTGTTTCCAGGATGGTTTCCCTTCCTGAGGACGGTCTGAACAGACGGTGTGGTTCCCAAGCTGGGCCATGGTGCGTACCAGATTTTTCCCAGAGACGTGGGTCACTATGACTGGCCCCCCCAGGTGGGATGACAGGGGGCCCTCTCTAGCTGGGGGAGTGCTGGGGAGGGCTCCTGCGTCCTACTATCTCAACGATGGTGACCCTCCGCTGTCCCCACCCTGCGCTTTGCACCTTACCTCATCTTTGAAGAGCCGTGCTTGGTCCTCACAACCTGTCAGGGTCTGAACAAAGCCGAAGACCTTGGAAACCAAAGAAGACATGTTGCCGAGGGGACGGGGCTCGGGAGAGGAGGGAGGAGGCGGGCCTACCCGGCCTTGGTGCCTCCTGGGCTATGGCAGTGTTGCTTTTTCTTATCAGCCTAAGAGGATCTTGCACCTCTGTGCTGCTGGGTGAGCGAGGTGAGGCCCCTTGCTCCCGAGGCCCAGGCCTGAGCCTGTCTCTCCTGCTGAACTAGCAGCATGCCCTCCTCCCCATCCACTAGGATGGGCCTATCAAACAGTCCCTCAGTCCCCCCCACCTGCCCCCACTGAGCAGCTGGGAGGGACTGTGGACCGCAGGAGGTTGAGTCAGGAGCGGTGTGGGCCTCTGCCTGACAGGGGCCTTTCCTGAGCCCTCCTGCCAGGGTGCGGTGAGGGCAAAGTAGAGGAGGAGGAAGAGGGAGGGGCCCTCACCTCATTGATGGTCCACTTGGCGACTGTCGAGGCTGAGATGCCCGCCACACCTGGCAGGAGCTTGCAGTGTTGCTCCCAGCACGCTGACAGAGACCGGTCGGGGTGGGCCGACAGGGCCGACATGAACAGGGACTGGTGCATGACGTCAGTGGTCAGTGCTGGAAGGCAGAGGCAGAGGCAGAAGCAGAGGCTGGCGGCCGAGGCCGAAGGCTAACCTGGTCCCCGCAGCCCGCTCATCCCCAGGCCACCTGAGACTGGCTGGCAGAGTGGCAGGACCATGGCCCCTTTCGGACAGCCCTGCAGAGCCAAGAGGGGGATCAGATCTCCTGACTCCTCATCCAGTGCTCGCCCCTTGGGGTAAAGTGGGTTCCTCACATTACAGACTGTGTAGAATGGCCCCACCCCCATCCTTCTGAGGCTGCATCACCCTGGGCCCTTCGAGGATGCTCTTCTCTCCTGGATCTGCTGCAGCATCCCAGAAACACCACTCTCTAGATACCTTGCATCAAAACGGCCCCCAACATCCAAGCAACCTCAGCCCGGACATCAAAAGTCCATTCTGCTTGCCCTCCTTTTCCTAAGTCCTTTTGGGCCCCCATTCTTGCAGCCTCAGGGGGATCCTGTTTGAGAATCAGGATCAGCCTGCCCAGTCTGACACGCACCCCCTACCTGCTGCCTCTGTCTCAAGCTCCACTCCTCCCCACTACGTCCCCAGCTGGGTCTAGTTCATTCTCTGCGTACCAGACCCCGGTCTACTCCGGCACATCTGGGGTGACCCCTGACCCACTCGCCATGCTGCCTGTCCCTCTGCTTCCTGATCTGTTCCTGGAACCCCTGGCTCCCGACTCCAGCCTCCAAGCAGCTCTTCGATTTGGTAAGTGACCCTGTTCTACCTGGCTTCCTCTTTGGCCAGGCTTGGTGGCTGTCTGCTTGGACTTCATCTACTTCTGGCCACTCTGGCAAACCTGGCCCCTACCCACCTTACCTGCCTTGGATGGGCCACATGGCCACTGTCCCATGGGGCTTGCCCTGCCTCTGCCCAGAATCCAAGACAGCCGGCTCTATCCTGTTCAGGTGCTAACTCTAGACTCTCGTGAACGCGGTCCCCCACTGCCCTCCTCATGCAGGCCCACCCTGCTCATCACATTGTCCTTGCATCCCTCCTCTTTGCTTCAGCCTTTCACCCTGACTCCTTGTACCTCACAATCATCCTCAGAGCCTCTGGGATCCTGTTTCCAGCCCCACTGACTGTTCTTCTGTAACTCGGCCCGCCTGCTGCCTCTCTCTGCTCATCAGCCCAAACCCAGGCACCTGCCCACACCCTGAAGAGCACCACCCTTCAGCACCACCAGGGAGCCTACAACTGCTCCACAGCCCAGCCAGCTCTCTCAGGACCCGTTTGGGGTGCACCCCGGATCTCCCGTGACAGCTACTGCCACCAGCACTTCATCTACCTGCCCTCGGGTCTGGCCTCCTGTCCACCCAGGTACCCCTCTTTGAAGCCCTGTGTCTGGTGCTCCATGTACGCTGGCGAGGAATCTGGGAGCTGTGCTTCTCCTTATCTTTCTTCCCCAGAGCACAGGACAGGAGCTTTTGCAGGCACCCGTGATATCTTCTCTAACTACAAAACATCTAGCTGCAGGTCAGAAACAGCTCCTCTTGTTCTTTTTTTTTTTTGGCTTAAAAGCAACAGAAATGTATTCCTCACGGTACTACAGGTTGGAAGTCCCAGATCAAGGCACCAGCAGATTTGATATCTGGTGAAGGTCTGCTTCCTGACCCACAGGCTGCCATCGTCTCACTGTGTCTTCACATGGCAGAAGGGGCAAGGGGTCTCTTATAAGGGCACTAATCTCATTCTCAAGGGCTCCATCCTCATGACCTAATCACCTCCCAAAGACCCCACCCCAAATACCGTGACACTGGGGATTAGGTTTCAACATATGACTTTGAGGGGGATACAAACGTTCAGTCTATAGCACTATTATTACTGGAGGTTAATAACGGTGTGCTGAATAGGCACTGCGGAAAGGCAGGGGAACTACGGTGTGAGGGCGGCAGTGGGGGTAATGCAGTATAATAGAAAACACAAACTGGACTCAGAATCAGGAAATGGGGTTAGTTCCTTACTAACTTGCTCTTTAGTCCTGGGCAGGTCATTTAACATGGGCCTCAGTTTCTCCATCTGTAAATAAACTGGTTGGGTAAGGAAATCACTGCGGTTTCCTCATTCTTTCCAACAGCTGACACTCATGGGGCGTGAATGATCCCGCGAACAGAGTGAGCACAGCTGAGGCCTGTCCTCTCCAGGCAGTCTCCCCCAGGGAGCTGTTTCCCAGCAAACCCACAGGGAGAAGGTCTACCCACGGATGCGTGAGAAGTCTCCTCCGGAACGAAATCCAGAGTGACAAGTGTCCCCTCTGGGAGAGCCAGCTGGTGGAATGGGGAGCTCTGCCCAGAGGTCAGAGGCCTGGGCTCTGTCCCCCACCCTGTCCCTGAAGTGCCTCAGGCCTTGGGTGAGTCCTTCCCGGTCCAATCTGGGCCACAGCCTCAGTCTGTAGAAAGGAGTTCTCAGGATAATTCTGGAATGAACACAGTAGGCAAGAGCCCTCTGGCAGTCAGAACATGGAAGCCGACAAGGTGTACCAGGACGGGATAGAAGAGGTGCCCACGGCAGTGAGGGCCGGGAGGCAGGCCAAGACCCGCCTCACTCAGGCCTGAGGCTGTGGGAATTGCCTTCTGTTTCTACCAAGAGGAAACAGTATGGAACAGCAGCAAGAGGGAGTCAGGCAAGACATCAGGACTAATAATTCCTGCAGGTTATCAAGCACTTCACATGGACCACCTCATTTAAGCCTCTCACCACCTTTTAAGATTGGCACTATTATTATTATTATTATTTTTTTTGTGGTACGCGGGCCTCTCACTGTCATGGCCTCTCCCGTTGCAGAGCACAGGCTCCGGACGCGCAGGCTCAGCGGCCATGGCTCACGGGCCCAGCTGCTCCGCGGCATGTGGGATCTTCCCGGACCGGGGCACGAACCCACGTCCCCTGCATCAGCAGGCGGATTCTCAACCGCTGCGCCACCAGGGAAGCCCGGCACTATTATTATTAGCATTTTACAGATGAGGAAGCTGAGGCTCAGAGAGGTGGCTTCACCTGCTCAAGATCTCACAGCATGTAAAAGGCAGTCCGCCTTGAGGTTGCGCTTTAAATCTCTGTGCTAATACTGCCCGGGTTACAGAGACTGTTCCTGAAGAACTGGAATAGCCTGGGTCCTGCCCAGAAATTGTGCATTGATCCAGGTGATTTCTCAGGGTCTCTTCTTGCCTTAAAGTGATGTGCATTCAGGGAATTCCCTGGCGGCCCAGTGGTTAGGACTCTGTGCTTCCACTGCAAGTGACCCAGGTTCGATCCCTCGTCGGGGAACTAAGATCCCACGAGCCCCCAGGCGTGGCCAAAAAAATTATCTATCTAACAAAAAAAATGATGCACATTCAACTCAACTGAAACAAGATCCCCAGCATCCCTGCTGTGTATCAGGACCTGTGCCAGTGGCTGAAGATATAGATGAATTCATCATGCAGTGGAGGGCTCAGTCACCTTGTCCCTCCCCTTGGAGCCATGGGCTGAGCTGTGTCCCATGCCCCTTAAAATTGATATGTTAGAGCTCTAATCTCCAGTACCTCAGAATGCGACTGTATTTGGAGAAAGGGCCTTTAAAGAGGTGATTAAGTTAAAATGAGGCTGATAAGGTGGACCCTAATCCAATCTGCCTGGTATCCTTATAAGAAAAGGAATTTTGGAGACATGGAGAGACCCTGGGGGCACACAGGCATAGAGCAAAGACCATGTGGGACACAAGCAGGAAGGTGGCTGTCTGTACGCCAAGGAGAGAGGCCTCAGAAGAAACCAAACCTGTTGATCCTTTGAGCTTGGACCTCCAGCCTCCAGAAGTGTGAGAAAGTACACTTCTGTTGAAGCCACCCAGTCTGTGGTACTTGGCTGTTGCCGCCAAGCTAAGACAAAGGAGGTGGAAAAGTGAACTGACATGTGGGTCAGATAATTTACGTCTGTTGTACCAGCAGCGATAGCAGAAGTCAGACCCGAGTTTGAAGCCCAGCTCAGCCCCTTATGAGGTGAATGACCTTGGGCAAATGACCTCACTCTACCAACCTCTCACTCCTCTTCTCTCAGGAGAGAACGACATCTATGTTACAGACCACTTGTGAGAGTCAGCAACGGTTTAGGTAAAGCATCTGAAACGGTGCTGGGCCCATAGTAGGTGCTCAATAAACAGCAAAGTAGCCACTATTATTTCAGGTAATTGACACCAGAAAGGCAGATATTATTCATGTTTTCAAATGAGGAAACTGAAGCTCAGAGATGTTAATTAAGTTGCTCAAGGCCACACAGCTAGAAAGTGACAGCCATGGCCTCCCTCCCTGGAAGCCTAGATTGAGAAAAGCAAAGCTGGAGGCATCATCCCACCTCACAGTGAACCAGAAGTCCAGAGAGGCTCTGCGCCTTTCCCGGAAAATCACAGCAAAACCGGGGATGAAAAGGGGCTGGAATCTGAGGTCGCTCAAGGCCCTACCCTGTGGTCTTGCCACTGCTCTGTATCCCCAAGTATCTCGAATGCAGAGGTGGCCTGCCTGCCAGCTTCTCCGGCTCTGGGCACCCCTGGTGACTCCTCCCACCAATTACTAAGTACTCATTGTGAACGCGGCGGAGGACACAGGAATAAATGACTCAGGACTCACTCGGGAAATCTTCCTGTGGTATCTTCTGATACTTTGGAGGGCGTCCGATCCTGGAGAGAGAGGGACCAGGTCCGTGGCAGGGAATCAGGGCCTGGCCTGGCCCAGGAGGACTCGAGGCCCTGCACCCTTGCCCTCCGCACCGGCTGTGATGGCGAGGCTTCTTCCTTAGGGAGAAGCCCGAGAGGTTCCTCTTACGGGCCAAGGCCTCCGTGTCGGACAGCTCTGCCTTCAGCCGGCTCTGGTTCCTCTCGGCCAGTGGGCAGCCCGAGAGGCAGTGGTGGGCTGTGAACTTGCCTGTGACGTGGCCAGAGCCATCACAACCAGGAGTGGGGCACTTTCTGGAGAAGAAGAAGGCTTAAGATGGGCTGAATCTGATTGTTCCCACTTAGCTCTTCCCAACCCTGGCCCCATTAGGAGACCGGCTGGGTGGACCCTGGTCGACCACCCATAGTGGGTATAAAACAGACCCTCTCTGAGCAACAATGCCCGAGGGTCTCTTAGCAGGAGCCCTTCACTCACCGGTGGTGAAAGCTGTACTTGGAGGTCCTGGTCTGTGGCAGGCTTCGACAGCTGAGAGGGGGACAGCCCCCAGGGGAGGCAGAGCTGGGCTCTCTGGGTCCTGGAGGGGCAGGAAGAAAAGGGTCAGCACAGGGCCCTGGGAGTGGGGGAGGGGCTGGGAGAGGAGTCATGCAGGGCAGGGCAGGTCAGCACCGGGAACCAGTTCCCCAGGTACAAGGGGTCCTGAACCAGGCTGGGACACCACTTCCTGGATGGATATGGATGTCAGCCCCTCTTGGGGGAATGAGGGCTTGGCTCTCATATACTTTGTGGAAACCTGCAGGTCATACTCTCTGAAAGGAGGAGAACCCTTGGGGAGATCAACTCAGAGCCGGTGTGGGCACACCTGCCCCCGGAAGCCACATCAGGCAGATTTTCACGTTATTCTTGTTTCTCAGTTTTACCCCCAAGACTTTGGTGACGATTTTTAGGCTCTGCCCATGTGCAGAGAACAATCAAGATGAATCAACACCACACGTGAAACAGATGTGGGTGACCTCTAACCCCTGCCTGCTGAGGGGACCAGGATTTGATTTAGGGAGCCACACTGCCTTAGCAAACACAGCACATGCTCTGTGTGGCTCTGCTACTCACTGAGAGAACTCCCCAGGGGTACAACTACCTCCTAAGCATATGCTCCCAAGTGAGCTTGGCCCTTCACACCTCCAGGCTCCAAACCCAGAAAACTGGGGAGGCCAGAAGCACTGCTATGTGTAGCAGAGACCCCCAGGGTGGGGAGGATGAGGGACCCCAGAGCTCACTGTGGGCATACTATAGAAGGGGGAGGGGTGCCAGAGCTCGGGGGCAGGGTCGGACATCAGGACGAGAGGGTCAGAGGGCCCTAGGGGTACACACGGAGAGGAGGCTGCAGGGGATGCCCTGTCTTGGAGCACCAGCCCGCTGGGTGGACGTCAGGGTGATCGGCATCGATCCAGAAGTCATAGGCGTGACTCCAGCCATCAAAGTGGAGCTGGGGAGGAAAGGCCCTTGGAGGTCAGGTGTTCCTCGTGGAGCCCAGCTCAGCCGGGAGGTCCTCCAGGCTCCAGGAGGCTCTCCCCATCCCCGGGGCCCGTCAGAAGCAAGATCCTGGATTGGAAGAACCAAGGGGCCAACCCCACAGTAATCTGTCTTGGCCACCACACTTCTCAAGGGTTTCACCCTTTAAGTTACTGGCATCTCCCATCAATCCTTGGCTAGGACAAGGATTATGAGGCCCATTTTATAGGCTCAGGGAGGGGATGTGACTTGTCCAGACTCACAAAAGTCAGTCACAGATGAGGCCAGACTGAGACCCAAGATCTTCAGCCTCAAGTTTAGAGCTCCCTTCCCTGCGACGCACAGCCTCCCTCAAGTCTGGCTCATGCCATGCCCTTGACCTCAACTCAGCCTACGGAAGTCCTGCCCAATTGGCCTGTCCACTCTCCCAGCCCGAGGGGCCCAGAGCCACCTTTATCCGATGGTCCTCCACATCCTCCACGCTGGCCACACGAATTAGGGCTGGGTTCCTGCGGTCCACGGCCTCCAGTTTCATGTTGACCAGGAAGCTGTGCGGGGGACGCTGCAGGGGGACAGCGGCCTTCAGGCCAAGGCCCAGCTCAGCAGAGGTGAGTCCCCAAGGGGGGAGACCAGGTGCTGTGCCTGGGGAAACCACAGCCAAAGGGGGAGGCCAGGGCCCCATCCTGGCTGGCCGAGGGCTCCTCACCTTCCCGAGCTCAGCTCCGTGGGGGGAGAGATGACTCACCACCTTGAAGGCCCAGGCGGGCACAGCAGAGGCCCCAGTTTCTTCCAGATATTTCTCCCAACAGAAGCTGTCAGGGTCTGGGTAGTCTGCAGGAGAGGATGAGCGCAATGTCTAGGCACCCAGGTGTACTGGGGGAGCTCCCCCACTCCAAGCAGGACCAGGGGCATGGAAAGGACAAAGGCCCGTGGAGAGAAGTCCCCCAGCATCACTACAGCCTGCTCCTTGCAGGGGGCTCCTGAGACAGAGGGGTGCCAGGCAGAAGCAAGCACACCACCTCACAGTTCACAGCGCTTTCTGGGAACCCTGGCCCCTAGCCCCCTCCTCGGCTCTGTTGCTCCAGCCCCGGTCCCATCCGAACCCCTACTGCATGTGGGCCAGCATAACACCCCGACAGGGAAGGATACACTTTCTTTGCTCTGGACTCCTGCTCCCTTGCTGAGGGGGGGTGGTCATCTAACTTTCTTCCCTTCAACATTAACAGAGTCAGGGTTTGACAGGCCTCTCCTAAGATCAGAGGGTTCTCAACTCCCAGGCAAAGAAGCTAAGGCTCCAGGCCACATCTGTCCCCTCACCCTGCCCGCTAAAGACCCAGCTAATGAGATACTGGTAAGGGACCAGGGAGAGGAGGGCTTGGCTCAGGCTGCAGGGTCACCTTGTGGAGGGGTGAGGGGCTTTCCTTGCTTCTGGCACCAGCCCACTGGATGGATGTAGGGGCTGCTGGGATCACACCTGAAATGCAAGAATTATTCACTGTCCCAAGAATCAATCTTGTGAAAATGACTTTACTACCCAAAGCAATCTACAGATTCAATGCAAGCCCTATCAAATTACCAGTGGCATTTTTTACAGAACTAGAACAAAAAATCTTAAAATTTGTATGGAGACACAAAAGACCCCAAATAGCCAAAGCAGTCTTGAGGGAAAAAAACGGAGCTGGAGGAATCAGGCTCCCTGACTTCAGACTATACTACAAAGCTACAGTAATCAAGACA
>NW_021145306.1:78251-87614 GCF_002837175.3 Physeter macrocephalus
TGTTCACGCATATATGTGGAACCTAGAAAAATGGTACAGATGAACCAGTTTGCAGGGCAGAAATAGAGACACAGATGTAGAGAACAAACGTATGGACACCAAGGGGGGAAAGTGGCAGGGGTGGTGGTGGTGGGATGAACTGGGAGATTGGGATTGACATGTATACACTAATATGTATAAAATGGATGACTAATAAGAACCTGCTATATAAAAAAGTAAATAAAATTAAATTAAAAAAAAAAGAATTATTCACTGTCCCAGATGAAACTTCGAGGTCCTAAATCTGCTGTCCTATGAGATCACGGCGACAGGGCACACCCTCATGTTACTTCTGAGTGAGAGTGAGACAGATGAGGTGAGAGAGTCAGAAAATTCCAACAGTAACTAAAACCTCTAACAGCACCTTAATATCTCAGGGACAATCATGGGTCACAGGGGTTTGCTCATCTTAACCTTGGTACTTCTAGATGAAATATTTAATTGCCATCATAATTAGTAAATGATGTAGATGAAATCCACAGGGCAGTCAATTGTCCCCCAAGCAGTATGTCAGGGCTGGGCTGGGTCCATGTGAAGCCTCCCACCCCCGCCGTCCCCTCCCCATCCCCCGCCCCACCCCCCAGGGCCAAGTCTGGGTCCTCCCAGTACCAGTAGTCATAAGTGTCATCCCAGTTGTCAAAGTGCACCAGGAAGCGGCTGTCCACCACGTCGGTCACACTGGCCACACAGATGAGGGATGGGTTCATGCGGTCCACGGCCTCCAGCTTCATGCCCACCTGGAAGCCCAGGGGTGGGGGACTCTGGGGGCAAGAAGAGGGGCTGCCACGGCCAGGCCCAGGCTGGCTTGTGCTGGCCCAGGACCCGCCGGCAAAGGAAGAGGAGTAGGTTCCCTGGGGGTCGTGCCTGGCGGGTGGGCAGGGAGGAGGGCGGGAGAAAGAGGCTGAGAAAGAGGGTCCCTCCAGGGGGCAGAATCATAAACCCCAGCCCTGAGCCACTCAGGAATTTCTGGCCTCCAAGGGACTCTCAGAGGAAGCCTCACTGTGGCAGAAGATGAGTGACTAACACGAGGCTACACACTCACCCAAAGAGTCTGCCAGGCTGAGCACAAGCCTCCCCTCCCCAGACGAGCCTGGCCCAGCTTGGGCTGAGGCAGGTGGGTCCACAGTGGGGTGGCGGAGAAAGAGGAGCTGACGTGTGAGGCAGGGAGCGGGGAGGGAGGGCAGGGAGGCACCTGCCACGTGTCGGGCATAAACTCCAAAAGCCATCACCTCCCTCAATCTTTACAACAGCCCTAGGGAGATGGGTATTATCACCCCCATTTTATAAATTAAGGGACTTTATAAATTAAGGACCACAAAGCTGGTCAACGGTGGGGACAGGACTTAAACAGTTTGATTTAAAAATCTGCATCCCCTGTCACAATAGCTGGTAGAAGCCCACCGGTCACATGGGAACCTGTAAGTATGATCTCTGGGGCTGGACTGGGGCTGGGGGTACCTGCCCGTTCCTGGACAGCAGGGTACAGCCCCTGGCCCACGGGGACCCTGGACTTTCCATATGGTAACAGTTGTACTGGGGGTTCCCTATATATCTCTCAAACCTTTTGCTTGGGATTAGGAGATATTTTAGCTGTGGGACAAATTTGCCGGCTGCCTCGAACAGAGAGAAAGACAAGGGGTGAGTGTTGGAACCAAATGGGAAAGCCTCAATGTTGGTCAAAAGGAAGGAAAAAGCCACTCCCAGAATAGAGGCTTGGACCTGACACCAAGAACTGCAGAGAAACCCAAGCCAAAAAGAAGAATGACACCTCAGTGCCCAGGCTCGGAGGAGGATGTGCGGAGGAGAGGATTTCAGCGGTAGGGAGGAGGAAGGGAACTGGGGGAACCCCGTAATCGGCTTCCTCCTCTGGCCCTGGGCCTG
Source organism: Physeter macrocephalus (assembly GCF_002837175.3). Taxonomy (NCBI): domain Eukaryota; kingdom Metazoa; phylum Chordata; class Mammalia; order Artiodactyla; family Physeteridae; genus Physeter; species Physeter macrocephalus. Next base: position 80,172 of record NW_021145306.1, read on the forward strand.
CCCAGTGGGCCCCTCCCATCTGGTGAGGACCAGAGCCCAGCTGGGGGCACCAGTAGATGAGCGCTTGTCTGCTGAGTCAGAGAGCCTGGCCGGCTGCAGTGACTCTATCCTGGGAGGCACAAGTCCACTCGCTCAGGGGCACTCACGTGGCTCTGGCTCACAAACAGGTGCTTGGGGGCAGCCTGGGTTCTTGTGCTGCGCAGGTAATGGCTCCAGCTGAACTCCTCCTCCTTGTAACCTAGGCCCCTCGGGGGGGAAGAACAGAGCACCGTGCAGACAGAGGCTGGGCCATGGCGTGCGCACCCCACATTGAAGCAGCAGAATCAGGCAGGCCTGAGGACCCCACAAGCCTCGAGAACCTGCCCAGGGAACCCCTGCCGAAGCAGGACACAACCTGGGTGGACGTCCGCTCAAAGGGCAAGGGCAAAGCAGAAGCCCTGGGGCCGAGGCATAGCAGGATGAGATGCAGGGAGGCTGGCTGTGCAATGGGAACAGGGAAGGAGGTACCACCAGGAAGGGGTGGGGGCAGGTCTGGGAGGCTTACTGCCTCACTGGGACCAACCCAGCTAGGCCTTACCTTTGGGGGGCTGCAGCTTGTGCCCCGTCTTCTCGAACCAGCCAGCGGGATGAATGTCAGGGGAACTGGCATTGATCCAGAAGTCGTGGCACTCGGAATACCCATCGAAGTGCAGACGTAGGCGATAGCCACATACCTGGCCCCATGAGGGGGAAGCACAGGGACTCTGATGCCAGCAGTTGCTGCACTCCCCTTCCCTCACCTCTCCTGGCCCAGCCTGGTGTCTCAGGGCTTCTGGTGCTAGCAGGTTCCCCACTCCACCCCTCCTCACCCCCAGGTTTCCCTGCATCCTGCACTTTGCCCCACACCCTCCCATCCTGCAAGGAGGATGGTTCACATACTCATGAGCCCTGAGCTCTGGGCACAAGACAGGTAGATTCTAACGCACTCTCTGGCCCCTCTGAACCCTGGATAGAATCCCACGGGCAGTGACCAAGGCTCAGGCCTGCTCAGGGCCCCCAGGGACCTTTCCTTCTCCTACCTTCTCTCACTGCTCAGACCTCAGCAAGCTGATGGAGGTGCCTTGAGCATGGCGCCCTTGAACGTGGCATTCCATGCCCCAGTGCTCCCGCTCGCTTTGCCTCTTGTGCCTGGAACACCCTATTCATTCACAACTCATCTCTCGAGACTCAGCAATGGAGGCCCTTCCTCTCTGAAGCCGCTCCTGTCCCCCCAGTGCCCCCCTGCTCACATCCGCCATCACCCCTGTGGGCTGTTGCTGTTTATCTGGCTGATTCCCACCCAACTGTGAGTCCCTAAGAGGACAAGGACCTTGTTGGACTCGTGCTACCATCCCCGCCCACAGGAGCGCTCCTCCTCAGTAATATCACCACCCCGACCCTTCGCCTGCTTTTTGTTCATTTTTTAGCTTTCTGCGCGTTCCCCTCCCCTTTCTGAGGGCAGTGCAGCGCCCCCCTCATCTGAGTCCGGGCCCTCGGTGCCCCTGGCTGCCTCCTTCAAGCCATCCTGAGAGGCGTCACCAGGACGGGGGCGCCAGCCTCAGCTCACCTCAGCCACGGTGAGGATGAAGTACATGCTTGGGTGCTGAGGGTCAATGCCTTCCAACTTCATGCCTGGTTTGAAGCCATTCTTGTTATGAGCGACCGCCTGGTACTGTCAATGCACAGATGGGAGAGGGCTCAGCTTCCCTCCATTCTTACCCTTGCTTAGTGCGCTTGGGGCAAAGGAACTGCCTTCGGGCTCCACCTGCCCAGTACTACCAAAGGGGTAGCTTATTTGGGGATCTTTAGTGCAGGGATCCAAAGCAGGACAGACTAGCTCCTAGGTCCCTCGAAAAATGGGTTTCAGGGCTCTCTCTTACCCAAGTCATGGAAAGATCAGAATTGATTAGAAAGCACCAGAATTCAAAAGTCTGCAGGCCCAGTGATGGGTGAGCCTGGGTCCCACTCCCCTATTTCTTCCCACCGAGGAAGCCCCTTACAGTGAGCCCTTTTCTACTCTGGGTCCCCTAACAAGTCTTTCCACCTTCCATTCTGCAAGTCCTTTGAGGGATGTCAGACACAGAAAACACCAGAAGGCCTGAGTTTGGTGGTGAGTCCCTGGACTGGGAACACAAGCTCTTCCTAGGAGGAAAGTATGTGACTCACGTCCTGGAAGAGGCTGATGGGGGCAGTGATGGCCTTCTGTTCCTCAAGGTAGGATTCCCAAGACCAGCCTTCCTTCTTCTCCCCTGAGGCTGTGGGCAGGAGACAGACAGGCTGACCCCTGGGCTGCTCCTCAAATACTATCTTCCAACCCAACTCTACCTTAACCTCCAAAACAAACTTTTGTCTGTGATTATGTGCTGCCCTCTGGTCCCACTCAGCCATGAGGTGCCGCACACAGCGGGCTGTACCAAATTCTGTCCGCCCCGTCCCACCCCAGCCCACTGTGAGCAAAAGCACTTCGGATTAGGGAGCGACTAACAGAGGTTACAGAGTCTCAACCACAGAGGGACGAAGCTGCGTGACAAATCCTGAGCCAGAGGACTTAAGCACAGCAACACCTAAGCTCACCGGGAAAGAAGAGGAAAAAGAGAGATGGGAGGAAAACATGCAGTGAGGAAGAAACAGAAGAGACCACACAGAAAGAAGAAATCCCCTTTTCCCGATTCTTCTTCCTCTGAGCACGGACAGGCTCACACAGAGACAAAATGTATGTATGTGTGCTTGGCGTGCCCACAGAGTAGAGACTGATTCCACACACACACCCCAGACATACACACAGAGTGCGCACAAACACACACTCACACACACGTACTTTGGTCAGAGCCTACAGCCCTCGGAGTCTCCAGGTCCTTGGGAGGGGGAGCTGAATCCCCCTGTGGGACCTTCAATTTAGCCTGAGATGGAGTCCTGGCCTCCAACACAGAGGCGAAACATCCTTTAAAGATGGGAAAAGCTGGCAACATGTAAGGTGAGCTCCCAACGTCAGCCTGAAAAAATTTGCCACAATCAATTCATATCGCTTGGGTGAATAGCTCCAGCTTCTTCTAGAAACTTCTGTGCCTCAATTTTGTCATCTGTCAAATGCAGATCACTTTGTCTACCAGAGAGGGTCATCAGGAAGAGCAAGTGAGATGCTGTGAGTAAAAGATCCTTATGAAATACTGGATCCTTCCTAGGTCTCCACTAAGTCTGTCTGATCTGGATTCTCGCTCTGCCTAGCTCTGGCTCGTTTGGCTATTGCTCTGGGTCATTCTGGTGTGGACTGGCTTGTCACTCAGGAAGAAGCTTTTTCCTTAATTGGAACCTTCATGGCTCCTAGGAGCTGCCTAAGTTCACCAGTCACTCCACTGAATCTTGGGATCCCAACCATCTAACCCAGATGGGCCAAAGCAGGTCTTCTCTTCACCAACAGATCCACTAAGCCAGGAAACTCTGAGACCTACACCAACACAGAAACCTAGAGCGCTGCTCTTCCAACTCCCCTTTGTCCTGAGTGAAACCTGGGTCGCCCCTTAGAATAGCGGTCCCCAACCTTTTTGGCACCAGGGACCGGGTTTCGTGGAAGACAGTTTTTCCATGGAGTGGGGTAGGGGGGATGGTTCAGGTGGTAATGTGAGCAATGTGGGGGGATAAGGGGGGGTGGCAGATGAAGCTTCGCTCGCTTGCCTGCCATTCACCCCCTGCTCTGCAGCCCAGTTCCTAGAAGGCTGAAGACCGGACCGGGGGTTGGGGAGCACTGCCTTAGACCACATCACCCACTATGGTCCCTCAAGAAACTCTCACTGTTCCCACTCGGTCCTCATCTGGACTTACGGTGTAGGGGGAGGGGCAGGGAGGAGGCTTCAGGATGCCAGGCTTAGCATCACCTTGCCGTTTCTGGCCACTGGCATTCCACATCATCCTGCATAATACCTGTTTTTTCAAATCACCAGTACTATTTACCAATCCCTTTACAGCACCCAGTTCTCTGTGGATGACATCTTTCTTTTTGTCTTACTCTTCCCAAACCATCACACAAGCCAAGGAGTTGATTAGCTGTCAGATTTCTCATCTCAGACACCTCGGCCCCGTCTTGGCTCTTTAATCCCAAGTTCATTTCTCTTTAGCCATACTCCAACATGGCCAAGCTCTAAGCCCCCCATGCCATAGTAGAGACCTCTGACGTCTTCACCTGCTATCCCTCACCCTCCCATCCTTACCCTCCCATCCTCCTCGCCACTTCCCTCCCTGGGCCTTTATTACCCGGATTGTCTTATAGTCATAACGCATAACAAGCACACAGTCTTTACAGTTTACCATCGCCCACCACTTCCTTCTACCTCAACCATTCCTTTTACCGTGTAGGGGTACCTCCCATGCACCATGTCTGGTGCCAGAAACTGGGGGTACGGGGATGGTTCAGAGACTTCATATACATGGTCCCCTTTAATCCTAACATTGTCTGGACATGATAGGCAGGGCTGGTAGTAATCCTTTTCACAGATGAGAAAAGAGATTAAATGTAATCCACTAGAGAGAGGCCTGACCACTAAACCTTTTAGTAATGACTAGACTCCCTCCCTGACGAAGCCCCCAGCCTCTTCCAGTTTCCTGCATCCTTTTTCCATGGTGAACAGCTGGCTGAAACTTTAGGTACATCCCCAAGCTCAAATAAGTCCCAAAGCTCCTGTATAGTTTGTGTACCATACATAGGTGCCCAGCCAAGAGGGTGAATGGGGGCTGAAATCTAGCCTGGCTCCTTGCCAGGCTACGTGGCTTAGTCTGCTATGAAGACAGGTTGCCTTCTTCTAATTGGTCTGTTCCGAAAGGGCACCTTTTTATAATTTGCACAAAGGCACCATAGAGGCTGGCTGTAGCACCGATGACCCTCTCTTGATTGCCAGAAATGCCCCTTTGCTTATTTCTGCTCCCTTAGACTAGACGCCCCTGGCTAGCACTTTCTTAGCAAGGTCAGGCTGTCCCAAACCAAACTCGCAACTTCTCTGCCAAAGCTTCTGCCCCTCTCAGTATTCTCTATCCTAGTCAACGGCACCACACCATTCATCCAGTCATGCAAGCTGGAAGCTTGGAAGGGATCCTTTATGTTTCCTTTTTTACTCCCCAGGATTCTTTAGTGCCTGAGTCCTACTGATTCCAACTCCCAGCTATCTCTTGACTATATCTCCACTTCTCCACGTTCTCTGTCCTTCTTGTTTTGAACCTAGTCCTAGAGCCTCTTAATGTACTGTGCCTAAAACTCAGTCGGTTGCCAGAATATCCCTAAAATAAAAACTGGTTTGTTATTTTGTTGCTTTTAGGTCCTCAAAGGCTTTGGGTTTCCAATCAAAAAACAAAAATCCGGCCTTCCCTGGTGGCGCAGTGGTTGAGAGTCCGCCTGCCGATGCAGGGGACACGGGTTCGTGCCCCGGTCCGGGAAGATCCCACACGCCGCGGAGCAGCTGGGCCCGTGAGCCATGGCCGCTGAGCCTGCGCGTCTGGAGCCTGTGCTCCCCAACGGGAGGGGCCGCAACAATGAGAGGCCCGCATACCGAACAAAAAAAAAAAAAACAAAAAAACCCCCACAAAAATCCAAATACCTTTCCACACACACAAACCCCCTTGTGAACTAGCCTCATCCTGCATTTCCCTGCCTCTGTGCCTTTGCACATGCTGATCTCTCTGCCTCAGAGATTCTGTCCCCACCCTGTCCCATCCTCCTATCTTTTTCTCATCCTTCAAGACCCAGCCACATCTCTGGAACCTAGCACAGGGTTTTTACACAGAACAGATTCTCACCAAATGTTTGCTAAATGAATGACTAGAAGGACGGATGGATGCATGGGTGGATGCATGGATAAGTGGATTGAATTCACCCACCTACCCAGGAGAGCCTTCCTCGATTACAGGAGGAGGTGTTTCTTCTTTGAAGGTCCTTTGTGTCTACATATCTCTATTACAACATAGCTCTCTCTGCAGCTAGACTGTGAGCTCTTTAAGGGCTGGTATTGTGTTTTGCTTACTCTGAACTCTTAGCATCTAGCCCAGAGCCCGATACAAGGTAGGCACTTAGTGTTTGTTAAACAAAAGCACAATAATGGAAATACTACATATCAAAAACTGTGGGAATGTAATGTACAGCACAGTGACTATAGTTAACAACACTGTATTGTAGGGACTTCCCTGGTGGTCCAGTGGTAAAGAACCTGCCTTCCAATGCAGGGGGCCTGGGTTTGATCCCTGGTCAGGGAATTAAGATCCCACATGCCACGGGGCAACTAAGCCCACCCGTCTCAACAAGAGACCCCGCATGCCACAAACTACAGAGCCCACGTGCCCTGGAGCCCGCGCGCCACAACTAGAAAGAGAAAACCCGCAAGCCACAATTAGAGAGAAGCCCCGTGCCTCAACGAAGAGCCTGCGCCACCGCGAAAGATCCCACATGCCTCAACTAAGACCCGACGCAGCCAAAAAAAATAAAGAAAAAAAAAATCAAAACACTGTACTGTATATTTGAAAGTTGCTAAGAGAGTAGATCTCAAAAGCTCTCATTACAAGAAAAAAAATTCTATGTGTGGTGATGGGTCTTAACTAGACTTACTGTGGTCATCATTTCACAATATATACAAATATCAAATCATTCGGTTGTACATCTGAAACTAATATCTCAATTAAAAAAGAAAACAGTCCTCTGTGAGATGCAGCCAAAGGAGTATTTAGAGGGAAATGACAGCCATAAAGGAACATATTAAAAAGAAAGAAGGCTGAAATTAATTAAATCTGAAAATTAAAATTAATCTGTCTCATGAAGTTAGAAAAAGAAAAGTAAAATAAGCCCCAAGAAAATCAAAGAAAGGAAATAAAAAAGAAAAGACAAATAAAATTAATAAGGCTCTGGCCAGACTGATTAAGAATCTTTGGAAAAAAAAAAAAAGAATCTTTGGGAGGGGGTAAGGGGAAAGGGGAGATGTTGGTCAAAGGGTACAAATTTTCAGTTATAAAATGAATAAATTCTGGGGACCTAATGTATAGCATAGTGATTAGAGTTAATAATGCTGTATTATATACTTGAAAGTGGCTAAGAGAGTAGATCTCAAATGTTCTCACCATAAAAAAGAAATGGTAATTATGTAATGTGAACAGGTAATGCTATGGTGGTAATCATTTTGAAATATATGAATATATCAAATCAACATGTTGTACACCTTAAACTTACACAATGTTGCATGACAATTATGTCTCAATAAAGCTGGGAAAAAAAAGAAACAAAGAGAGAAGGCACACATAATAATAGGAGAAATTTTAAAAGGGATATCACTACATATCCTGCAGACTTCAAAAAGATAAAAGGGATATTATGAAGAACTTTAACATTCTTTTGACGAATTCCCTTCTTTTTTTTTTTTTTTTTTTTTTTTTGTGGTATGCGGGCCTCTCACTGTT
>NW_021145306.1:87828-100003 GCF_002837175.3 Physeter macrocephalus
GAACCCGTGTCCCCTGCATCGGCAGGCGGACTCTCAACCACTGTGCCACCAGCGAAGCCCACGAATTCCCTTCTTAATCACTCAGTCTTAAGCCTACTTCTACAAATTAATGAAATTGCTCTCTTGAGTCACCAGGGCCACAATCCAATGATCTTGTCTTATTACTCAACTCTCTTGATCTCCATGTGCTACCAACCACCTGTTCCATCTCAGCATTTCCTTCTTGCTGTACTTTCTTGGCTCTATCTTCCACCTCTTCTACTTCCATTACCAGTTTTTCTTTCTCCCACCCTAACCCTGCTCATTAATGGTGGATCCCTAGAAATCAATACAGTACTTCCCTCCCATCTTCTCTCTGGAAGCTTCTTCAGCAGGGCTTCAGTTTTTTCAGTAGAGATAATTCCCAGATTAATGGTTCTAGCCAGACCTTCCACTGGAAGGTCAACAGGAAAGACAAAAAAATGTAAAGAGAAGAACAGAACACCATGGTTCAAGAACAACCGATGACAAGCAGTCATCAGGATGCCACCATTGGCTGGGTCTTTTCATTTCAAATTGCTACAGATACATCTCTGTATTTATCTACTTCTTATAGAGCATGGTTAGCCAATTCATAATCAGTTCATTTTAAGACAGAATGCTTAATGAAGAGCCTGTTACTTGTGTTCCAAAAGTATAAGGGATCTATGCCTGGGAATACCAAACTCAAGAGGCTGGGCTCCATAACGCTGTGCTCTACTGTTTATCCAGCCCTCAGTTTCTACGGAGTATAAATGGACTCTTCTCAAAATCTAATGAAAGGGCCTTCCCTGGTGGCGCAGTGGTTGAGAGTCTGCCTGCCGATGCAGGGGACGCGGGTTCGTGCCCCGGTCTGGGAAGATCCCACATGCCGTGGAGCGGCTGGGCCCGTGAGCCATGGCCACTGAGCCTGCGCGTCCGGAGCCTGTGCTCCGCAACGGGAGAGGCCACAACAGTGAGAGGCCCGCGTACCGAAAAAAAAAAAAAATCTAATGAAAGTCATGGACCACCTCCCCAGGAAAATGAGCAATTCACAGAATTTTGCATGTAAATTTAAGAGGGCACTGCTGCAAGAGGCATACTGATCAATGTCTTGTTCTGAATCACACACTTATATTCTCAACGTGTTCCCCAACTCTGCATGGCACTCCTTGTATTTTGATAGGAAATGTGCTTCTTATAACCAATTTGAAAATGGCAACGATCTGAATAAATATTTCTCCAAAGAGAATATATAAATGGCCAACAAGCATATGAAAAGATGTTCAACATCATTAGCCATCAGTGAATGCAAATCAAAACCACAAGGAGAGGAACTTCCCTGGTGGCGCAGTGGTTAAGAATCCTCCTGCCAAAGCAGGGGACATGGGTTCAAGCCCTGGTCCGGGAAGATCCCACATGCTGCAGAGCAACTAAGCCCGTGCACCGCAACTACTGAGCCTATGCTCTAGAGCCTGTGAGCCACAACTACTGAGCCCACGTGCCACAACTACTGAAGCCTGCGTGTCTAGAGTCTGTGCTCCGCAACAAGAGAAGCCACCGCAATGAGAAGCCCACGCACTGCAATGAAGAGTAAGAGTAGCCCCTGCTTGCTGCAACCAGAGAAAGCCTGCGCGCAGCAACAAAGACCCAACGTAGCCAAAAATAAATAAATAAATAAATTTATTTTAAAAAAAAACAACACAAAGAGCTACCACTCCATACCCACTAGGATGGCTATAATCAAAAAGACAGTTAATAACAAGCCTTGGTGAGAATGTGGATAAACTGGAACCCTAATATGCTACTGGTGCCTATATAAAATGGTACGGCCACTTTGGAAAACAGTCTAGCAGTTCCTTAAAAGGCTAAACATAGGGTTACCATATGACCCAGCAATTCCACTCCTAGGTATATACCCAAGAGAAATGAACACTTACGTCCAGACAAAACTTGTACACAGATGTTCATATCAGCATTATTCATAATAGCCCAAAAGTGGAAACAACCCGTATATCCATCAATTGATAAATAAAGTGTGATATATCCATACAATAGAATATTGTTCAGCAATAAAAAAGAGATGGAAAAAAAAGGGATGAAGTACTTATACATGCTACAACATGGATAAACCATGAAAACACTGTGCTAAGTGAAAGAAGCCAGTCACAAAGGACCACGTTATATAACCCCATTTATATGAAATGTCCAGAATAGGCAAATCCATATATACAGAAAATAGATTGGTGGTTGCCTAAGGCTGGATGGGAATTGGTGGTTTTGGGGGAATGTCAATTAATGGGTACAGTGTTTCTCTTTGGAGTGATGAAAATGTTTTAAAATTGATTGTGATAATGGCTATACAACTCTGTGAATCAACTAAAAACCACTGAATTGTACACTTCAAATGGGAGGACTACATGGTATATGAATTATATCTCTATAAACCTATTAAAAAGCTGTTTCTTGGGAGTTCCCTGGTGGCCTAGTGGTTAGGATTCCGAGCTTTCACTGCCATGGCCTGGTTCGATCCCTGGTCGGGGAACTGAGATCCCACAAGGCGTGCATCGTAGCAAAAAAAAAAAAAAAAAAAGCTGTTTCTTGTAAAAATATGTATAAAGCACTAACTGTAAAAAAATGGATATGTTAGACATCATCAAAATGAAAACTTTCTGTTCCTCAAAAGACATCATTCAGAAGAAAAAAAAAAGCTAGCCAAAGACTGGGAGAAAATATTTGTAATATATACATCTGACAAAGGACTTGTATCCAGAATATATAAAGAATTAATAACAATTAATTCAAATAATTAAGACAATAACTCAATTCAAAATGGGTAAAAATATATGTCTAAAGTAACTATAAGGAAATAGAACAGGATGCTTGTAAGCATTGCTCTGAATCTGAAAAGGCTATAACAAGTTGACCCCAAAGAGTGCCAGTGCAGATACTTGACCTGGATGTGGGCAGGATGAGAGATGAAATGAGAATATCAGTAACTGTTAAAATTATCAGAATAGCTATTCACGACTATATAAATTATAAAGACTTTTGCAATGGTGTGTTAGAAAATGATGCTTCATTGGACTTTCCTGGTGGTGCAGTGGTTAAGAATCTGCCTGCCAATGCGGGGGACATGGGTTTGAGCCCTGGTCTGGGAAGATCCCACATGCCATGGAACAACTAAGCCCGTGAGCCACAACTACTGAACCCACATGCCACAACTACTGAAGCCTGCGCACCTAGAGCCTGTGCTCCACAACAAGAGAAGACACAGCAATGAGAAGCCCACGCACTGCAACAAAGAGTAGCCCCTGCTCGCCTCAACTAGAGAAAGCCTGCGCGCAGCAACAAAGACCCAAAGCAGCCAATAAATAAATAAATAAATAAATAAATTTAAGAAAAGAAAATGATGCTTCACACAAAACAACTGAAAAGGTGAAGGAGATATACGGGAGAGAAGGCTGAGTGTGTGTACATGAGTTACATGGTTCTAACTCTTAAACTATTGGAACATTCCATCAGGACTAGATACGTCAGGTCTGTAGAACATGAATCCAATAGGGTAGCCATCAAACTGCCAAATAGAATGTAGATAAAATACAGATTATCCACACAGGACATGCAGGCAACCCTGCCACCTCCACCCCTACCCCCAGATTCTTCTCCCAAAAGATCCCAAAAATGAGTGGAAAAAGATTTTGGCCATAAATGCAAACTTCTGTCTACTGACAAAGTTTCTTCCCTTGAAAAAAGGCGGAAGGGAGAAAATATCCAGAAACCAATGCCACACTAATGTTCACAGTTGAGATGGTGAAATATATGAATCAAAAGATAACTTTAGACTGGTCAACAGGACCCAGCTAAAAAAATGCTGGTTTAAGAATGTATTTCTGGGGAGGGAATTCCCTGGAGATCCAGTGGTTAGGACTCCGTGCTCTGACTGCCGATGGCCCAGCTTCGATCCCTGGTCGGGGAACTAAGATCCCACAAGCCACACGGTGTGGCCCCAAAAAACAAAAAAAGAATGTATTTCCTTAAGAAAGATAGAGCAGTTGAGCCAACAGTAGTTAGACACTAACTCCTTCCTCTATTTAAGACTTAAGATGCGATAAACCAATGAGAGCTAAGACTTTGGCTTCTGATGTGACAGCCTTGGGTGAGAGAGAGAGCGGTGAAAATCTGGTTTGGCTATGATGGGCAAAATATGGCATAGGCGCTATAGAGTTCAGAGCCCTGGACACAGATTGCACTCCTCTGTATGGCACTGGATCCATCAAGGCAGAATGATGCCCTAGAACTGACCTCGCTCTCTGGTTCTCTCTGGGACAGGAAAGACAGTGACTCATGCAACTGAGTCATGGTCCAAGAGGAAGCACCTACATACAACTCCTCCATTCATCCACTGAACAAACATTTATTGAGAGTGTACCCCACACCAGCCTCTGGACTAAAGACCAGGGATACAAATGCTTAGTAGAAGAGATTCGGTTTTGAGGGAGGAAGACAGACATTGCTACCCAGTATCTAGGTGATTATAAGTGTGATAAATGTTACTTGGCTCCAGTTGGCTGTTGTCACATGGCAATGTGGAGATGGTCATGGAGAAGACCTGAGGGCCAGAGCTAACTATGAATGAACTTTGTTCCATTTTTCTTAGAACTGAAGGGTCAGAATGGGGGCCCAAATAGCAAGGTCAGACCAATGACCAGTACGGACTTGCTCACACCACCAAAGGGAAGTAATACCACATGGTGCCATTAAAGGCTGCTCAAGTCTTTGGATATTGTGAGGCCTACTCACAACTGGATAAAAGAGGATAAACAAACACATGATATAACCCCCAAGAACACACATATACTGATGCACAAACCAAAAACACTGTCTCTCTCTCTCTCTCTCTCTCTCTCTCTTTCTCTCTCATTCTCTCTGTCACACACATGCTAACTTATGGTCATCTGTATATGTACAACACACCATCACAATGGTAACCCACACTCCCAAACCAAAAACACTGTCTCTCTCTCTCTCTCTCTCTCTCTCTCTCTCATTCTCTCTGTCACACACATGCTAACTTATGGTCATCTGTATATGTACAACACACCATCACAATGGTAACCCACACTCCCAGCCTCACACTTCCAAAGGTATATACACACATGAATATAATATATACACAGGCCATCATACCAGGCTGGCTGCTGTTCCACTCTTCACTTTCTGGGGTGCTAGTGGTGGGTTGTCCCTCTGGATCCTTTCCTTCTTCTTGCTTCTCCTGTGGAAGGCAAGCCAGATCCCAGCTTCCTGTCCTCATGGATTGGCGTGAAGCCTCAGCCTCTATTCCTGGCCCCTGCCTAGCTCTCTGGTCACATAGTGTTCTTCCCCAAACAGATGGATATTCTTCTAGGCTACCAGAAGGAACACAGCTCTGGCAGACAGTTGTACAACACACCATCACAATGGTAACCCACACTCCCAGCCTCACACTTCCAAAGGTATATACACACATGAATATAATATATACACAGGCCATCATACCAGGCTGGCTGCTGTTCCACTCTTCACTTTCTGGGGTGCTAGTGGTGGGTTGTCCCTCTGGATCCTTTCCTTCTTCTTGCTTCTCCTGTGGAAGGCAAGCCAGATCCCAGCTTCCTGTCCTCATGGATTGGCGTGAAGCCTCAGCCTCTATTCCTGGCCCCTGCCTAGCTCTCTGGTCACATAGTGTTCTTCCCCAAACAGATGGATATTCTTCTAGGCTACCAGAAGGAACACAGCTCTGGCAGACAGTCCCTAACCACATGGGCACAGATTCACATTAGCACACCCCCCCCTAGTTACACAGCCTGACTACAATTCTCCTCATTCCCAGGTGGGGAAACTGAGGACACAAATACTTGCCCTGTGCCAATATAGCCTGCCCAGTGGAACTTTCATGCTCTGTCTCTTCCAGCTTCTCTGCAACTAGAGCCCTGTGCTCCCTGGCCTCTGGCTCACAGATGGGGCTCCAGTGATGAAGCTTTCCATCTGCCTGCACATCTACTTGGTTACTGATTCATGTCAATGTGACTTAGCCCTGCCACTAGACTGAGATGGGAGCTCTAGAAAAACAGGAGAGCGGTTTATTTATTTCCCTCCAACCAAGTACAGGATCTGACTCAGGATGGGACCACAAAATATGATAAGTGAGTCACTATGTGTCTTCTCTAGCCCAGCCCCACGATCTGGATTGATGGAGGGGATAGTGGAATTGAGGTATAGCCTCTAGCCTCCCCCTACCCTCCCCATGCCCTCTTCCTACCATGGCCTCCGGCTCCGACTCCTCCTCAGATAGGCTCTGATATTCCCTGTGCTTCCTTTTCTTCATGGGTTTGAGGAGCTCAGAAGCGCTGGTGCAGGAGTTGTTCTGGCCTGAAGAGTTCTCCACTATGACTGACCTGAGGGAGGGGCAGCCTGAGGGAAAGAACTACCCACCCTGCACCATCCACACCCTCTCCTAAGCCCTGAACAGGCGTGAAGGCAGAGAAGAAGAGGTGAATTCCCTCCCCCTTACCGCTCCTGGAACAGCTGGGGGCAGCCATCGTTGGAGGCACCAGGATCTGGACCAGCGACTTGCTGAGGCCCACACGCCTGGCATTGGCAGGTGCCATCATCCTCTGGCGGGTCCTGAGGGTTATCTTCTGGAGGGTCCTGGGGGAGGTCTTCTGCAGGGGGCCAAAAGGGTCTCAGGCCTCCCACCCATCACTTCCACACTCAGGCTCCGCCCACGTCGGAGCCCACGCTTGGCCTCCCCTTTGGTCCCCCCACCTTGGGCTCCCCTACTGGACAGCCCCGTCTACTTCCCCTCCCACCCCGCCCCACCTGCCCACAGCCTTCTCTGCCCCAAGACCGACCCGTGGGCGTGGGCACACTTGCTGGCACCCGGGCCACGCCCCCCTTGGGCCACGCCCCTGGCCTTGGCGCCTCAGGGAGTTCAGGGCTCCCCCTACTCCCGCAGGGGCCCAGCTTCGGGCCTGGGGCTCCTACCCGGCTGTTGGGGGCCCGCATCGCCACCTCCCGCCAGGGCCTCGCCATCTTCGTACTCGGCCACGCCTTCCCGCCGCAGCTCGGGGCTTGGGGGCTGCTCCGCTCCTACCATGTTCGGTGGTGAGTATTCGCTTATCTGGAACTGGAGTGCGGAGGGTCAGAGGACCACGGCTCCTGTACTGGCCCTTGACCCACCCCTAGTCAGCATGGTCCCTCTCCAGCCGCCTCACTGCAAGCCATGCCCCCGGAACCCATTCCCCATAAGTCACGCCCCTAGGGCCCCGCAAATGTCTCGTTTGGGGAGGTCTGCACTCCAAGCCACGCCCCCAGAGTCCCTCACTCCAAGTCCCACCCACAGAATCCTCCCTCTCGGCCAGCTTCCCCACCTTCCGCCTCAGGCCCCGCCTCCAGGCCCGCAGGCCCCGCCCCGCAGCTGCGGCTCGCTAGACGCCCCCCCCAATCCCCACAGATACTGACCCGCAGGCCACTCCTAGAAGGCGGGGACGCGGCCTCGGTCCACTCCAGGAGCCGCACTGTGCTGGCGCAGGGGCTGGCCGCCGGCCCAGCGCTTAACTGTGGCAGAACGGTGGCGGTGACAGGTACACTGCCAGCCACTCGCTCCGGGGTGCCCATATGGATCTGCTCCCGCGGAAAGCAGGACACATCCAGGGCACTGCTGGGCAGACCAAGGGTGGCTGAGCTGGCTGCAAACAGATACACGGACAGACACGACACAGATGAGCCTGGTGGCCCTGCCCCAATCCTGCCATGCATGTGTGCAGGCAGGTGAAAAGTATCATCTCCTCCCCAGGACCCACACCTGCTTGGGCAGGTATGTGGGTGCTTCTCTTGCCCAGACCCCTGGCTATGACCACCTGGAATGATAAAGGCAGCAGCGGGCAGGTGAGAGCCGGAACCTGGGCTGTCTCTGGCCACCAGGTGCACGCTGACCTCCCCTGTGGAGGGCCCCTTCAGTGTCCTCAGCATCTCTATGTCAGCATGCCCCTCCATCCTGGTAGGCCTACAAAAGGAACACAGCCCCCAAGGCGATCAGGGAGGTAAGAGGCCTCCTTGAGGAGGAGCTGCCCACCCACAGAGAAAAGCCTCAGTGCTGAGGGGAGAAGGGTGTTTTAGGAGCCCAGCATCAAGTTTGGCTCCTGGCTCTATCCAGGTCACTCAGGTGAGGGCTCTGGCCAGGCCCTGCACCTCCCCCGTCTCTGTGAGATGGGCATGTGTGAGGGTGCTTTGTAAACTGATGTGCACACTCTAGGGAGTCTCAGGCAGTGTGTTTCAGGCCAAGGTTCTGTCTGGCCAGCTGTTTCAGCCAGCTGTCTCAAGGCACAGCCCAGGCCAAGTCCAGACTCCCCTCTTTCTCAACCCCCACCTCCATCCCCAATAGAATCACTCCTTTCTCCCTCTGGGGATTCAGAGCCTTCAAGTACCAGATTCTCCTTCACTCATACACGTTCGTTTTCCTGGGAGATGATCTTTCCTGATCGTGTTCTTTTATGCCCCCTGTCCACCACTCCCTCCAATCCCAAGCACAGAGTAGGCACTCAAACATCTGTTGAAGAAATGTATGCATCTGAAGAGCAAAGAGGTAGTGTATCTATGAGAATGCAGGCAGTGCATGATTTTGCTTTAATAAGGCCAGGGCAGTAGAGACATTTAATAAAGAGTTAGTTGAACAGGTAAGTTTATAGGAAAGAAGACCTAGTGACATAACAAATGTGCTTAATACCTATCCTTTACTTAACTCCTAAAATGTGTCGGCCACTGTCCTAGATGCCCTCCCAGCACTGTCCAGTAGAATTTTCTGTGATGATGGAAATGTCCTATACCTATACTGTCCAACACAGTAGCCACTAGCCACATGAGGCTACTCAGCACTTGAAATGTGGCTCATATGTTTGAGGAACTGAATTTTAAATTTCGTTTAACTGTACTTAAATTTAAGTAGCTACCGGGGCTGGCCATAGCTATTGTTTAGCACAGAACAACTTTATACATTTTCTTTTTTTTTTTTTTGGCTGCGCAGCACGTGGGATCTTAGTTCCCCAACCGGGGATCGAACCCGCGTACCCTGCAGTGGAAGGGAGAAGTCTTAACCACTGGACCACCAGGGAAGTCCCTACATATTCTAATTAGCCTGTCACCTCCACCTCCAAAACACATCTCAGAGTCTGACCACTTCCCCCCATCTCCATCACCACCATGCTAGTCCCAACCACCATCGGCTCTCCTTGGACTTCTGAAATTGCCCCCTAATTCATCTCCCTGCTTCCTCTCCAGCCCCTGCTACAGTCTATTCTCCACTAAGAGCAATCTTTAACAATGTAAACCAAATCACATAATTTCCCT
The DNA here is from genome assembly GCF_002837175.3 of Physeter macrocephalus. Taxonomy (NCBI): domain Eukaryota; kingdom Metazoa; phylum Chordata; class Mammalia; order Artiodactyla; family Physeteridae; genus Physeter; species Physeter macrocephalus. The sequence goes on from NW_021145306.1 coordinate 97,210, forward strand.
ATCCAAAATTCCCCAAGGGCTCTTGGCTGCCCTTAGAATAAAATCGAAGTGCTTTACCGTATAGAATCCAACCTCTGCCTTCCTCTCTGACCTCATCCTCCATCACCCTTCACCTTGTTCTCTACCCTTGATAGATTCTGGTTTCCTTCTATTGCTTGACAAACGTGCGCACCTCAGAGCCTTTGCCCTTGCTGTTCCTTCCACCTGGAATGCTCTTCCCCAAGCTCTATGTTTGGCCACCTCCTTCCCCTTCAGCAGGCCTCGGCTCAGCGGTCACGTCCCCAGAAGACGTCTTTCCTGATCACTCAGTTTAAAGCACCACGCCCATCACCTTATCTCTATCTCATAACTGTGTTGATTTCCTTTATGTCCATCACTATAATCAATAATGATCTTCATTTATTTATTTGTGTTTGATCAATCGTCCCCACATAAATGTAAGTTCCACAAGGGCAGAGACTTTGTCTTGTCCATTGCTATATCCCTAGCACTTAGAATAGTCCCTGCCACACAGTATGTACTGTGTTGGATTTCAGTAATTTGAACTTGTTAATAAAAAGCAGTATAGGGGGGCTTCCCTGGTGGCGCAGTGGTTGAGAATCCGCCTGCCAGTGCAGGGGACACGGGTTCAAGCCCTGGTCCCGGAAGATCCCACATGCCGTGGAGCAACTAAGCCCATGCGTCACAACTACTGAACCTGTGCTCTAGAGCCTGCGTGTCACGACTACTGAAGCCCTCATGCGTAGAGGCTGTGCTCCACAGCAAGAGAAGCCACTGCAATGAAAGGCCTGTGCACCGCAAGGAAGAGTAGCCCCCTCTCACCACAACTAGAGAAAGCCCGCGTGCAGCAACGAAGACCCAATGCAGCCAAAAATAAATAAATAAATAAATTTATTAAAGACAAAAAGCAGTATAGGGAATTCCCTGGCGGTCCAGTGGTTAGGACTCCATGCTTCCACTGCTGGGGGCCATATTCAGTCCCTGGTCAGGGAACAAAGATCCCACAAGCTGGTGGTGCAGCGAAAAAAAAAGAAAAAAGGAGTGTATGAATAAGTGATACTTGGTTGCTTTAAGGTGTTAGCAGGGCTTGACAATGGCTTTTGGCATACAGCTTAAAGGAAAGAACATTACGATGTAGGCTTAAGACAGACAAGTCAGTTTGAATCTCAGCTCCCCCTTAATACCTGTGATTCTGAGTAAGTAGCTTCCCTTCCCTGAGCCTCAGTTTCCTCATGTGTAAAATGAAGGGGGTAATGGTATCTATCTTGAAGCGCTCTGATGAAGATTAAATGGAAAAAATATGTAAAGTCTTGATACCGGCAGGCCTTCAATAAATACCAATTCACTCCCTTTTAACAGAAATTTTGAGGAGCTTGGTAGCTCCAGTAACAAGCTGCTTGCTGGCAAAATCAGCTTGCAATTGTTGCTATCTTTCCCACCCTTCATTCCTCCCTCCTGCTGTTCCTGAGCACTGATTTATCTTCTAGCTTTTCCTCCCTAAAATACAGAGTACATCCTATATAGTATATAGAGAGTGTATATTCAGGTAGGCAAAGGCTTAGACATATAACCTGATTAATTAAGGCAACAGTCAAACCAAGGTTTGTTCTCCCCCCTTCCCCCCCTTCAAAAAAATGTTAAAATATAATAGCATTCCCTGAATTTCAATTCCAATTATTTTGCTTTGCACAGCTGACATAGTTGTACCATTTTAAGTTCTTTTAAATAGAGTTAACCTTTTTATTCAAAACACTGGCAGTCATTAGGAGTGAATATGGTTACTCCTGAAAGAATTCCATTCTGTCTGAAAGCCTATCATATATTTCAGGTCTATGAAGGGAGGGTGGTTGAGAGAGCTGCCCTTCTGTTCAGGTTTCTGCCCTTTTTTCAGCAGACATTGGAGGGCCAACTAGGTATCAGCATCCTTCTGTGCCCTGCGAATAGTCTCAAACAAGAGAAAGTGCTCTCATGAAGCCTACATTCTAGAAATAAGGGATAAAGTTAAGGCTGGAGTTATAATTTAAAAACCATCCTGTACAGACGGGAGGGAAAAATTATAAAACCGAGTATAAAGAAAAAGGTGGGAGCCTTGGAGCTCACCAAAATTTATAGGTTGGGAAGAGGAAGAAGATCTAGCCAAAGAGACTGAGAAGGAGCTTGCAATGAGATCAAAGGGCAACCAGAAGCATCTGGGCTCCTGGAGGGATTTCTGGAAGAAAGTTTTCTAGAAAGTGGGACTGCTCAGTGGTGTTCAATGCCACTGACAGATCAAGTCAGATGAGAGCTGAGCGTTGACCATTTTAGCAATAAAGAAATCACCAGAAATCTTGACAAGTGCCATTTCAGAGGAGCTGTGGACACAAAAACTTGATCAGAGTGGGCTCTAGAGAGAAATCATTGATTAGTTCAATATTTATTGAGCATCTACTATGTGCCAGGCACTGTTCTAGGCAATGCAGACTTGTAATGAATAAAACAGACAAAAACCTCTATTATGGAGTCTGCATTGTAGTGGGGAAACTGACAGTAAGAATTGGTCCTTGTAGGGGGATGGGAGAAAAGGTAGTGGAAACAACAGGACTAACAACTCTTTCAAGGAGTTGTGATGGGAAGGAGAACCTGGATGTGGGGGATGGTATTTGGAGAGTGATGAGTTCTCAGGGAAGGGGGAGTTTGGTTTGTTTTTTTTGTTTGTTTGTTTTTGTTTCTTTTTTTTGCGGTACGCGGGCCTCTCACTGTTGTGGCCTCTCCCGTTGCGGAGCACAGGCTCCGGACGCGCAGGCTCAGCGGCCAT
>NW_021145306.1:100224-108269 GCF_002837175.3 Physeter macrocephalus
AACCCATGTCCCCTGCATCGGCAGGCGGACTCTCAACCACTGCGCCACCAGGGAAGCCCCTGCTTTTTGGTTTTTAAATAGAAGATGCTGCAGCATGTTTGTAGCTGATGAAAATGAGCCTATAAAGGAAGAAACTGACAGAGCAGGGGAAAAAGAATAATTCTAGAAGACAAGTTCTTGACAGTGCAGGAGGGGAGAAGATCCAGGGCACCTGTGATGTTTGGGACCCATCGCATGTGGCTGTGGGCTCCTGGCTAGCAGCACCAACTGTGTGTGTGTTTTTCCCCAGCTGGACCATTAACTTTTCTGAGACCTGGAACTACCTTCTCTGTGATTTGAATTCACTTCTCCTCTACCACTACCAGCCCCCAAATTTGCAGCTCACACAGAATTTTCATGAGCTTTGTCCCTCTAGGTCCACACAGCAACACAACCAGTCTGACATGGCTCCCAGGCCTGAGCCAGATGCCAGGAATCCATCCACTCCCCGCTGCAGCTTGGTCACAGCTTCAGAACCCCGCTTCTGTGGCCTTCTATGTGCACATGCTGAGCCTTCTGCTTGGTACCTTACCAGATCCCATATGTCTGGAAAATTCCTGATCATCCTTCAAGATCCAGCTTGATACCTCTTCTGTGAAAGGCCCAGAATCCACCCCCCAAAACAAAGTTCATCGTTCCCTCTACTGTTCTCCACTACACCACAACCTAACTATACATTAACTTGTGTCTTCCCCTGGGACAGAACAAAGCACCAAAGAGCCCGATCCAGAGCCTGCACCCACAAATAGTCAGTGAATGAGTGAAAGAGAGATGGGAGTAAAGAGTGATCAATTACATAAGAAGAAACACATATTTCTGAAATCCATAAATGGCTTAGCCATTCTTGCCTTAGGGGCTAGAATACTATTTCCTCCTTCTGTGTCTCTCAGAGCCTGGAAGAGGAGGGGATAGAGTGGGAGGCCTGGGCTACTGCGAAGGTTGTCACTGGCAAGCCCTCAGCTGTCAGCCCCTCTCTGAACTGCCCTCAGCCAGGGGAAGCAAGGGCCCTCTCCGGGAAGCAGCCATCTGCCCACTAGTTGATACGGGGTATGAAGGCCCCGCCCCCTTGCCTCAATTTGGGACATCTCTGCAGGGCACTCTTCCCTCCAGAACTTCCCTTGGGACAGGCGGAGGCCTCTGTTAAGACTACATCAGCAGTTCAACTTCTTCCTCCGCCCAACCAACCTGCTGTCTTCACTCCCCTACAGGTGATATTCCCAAGGGCACCCCGATAAACCTACACTCAAACCTCCCTCTCAGAGTCTGTTTCCGGGGAACCCGACCTAAAACAACCGTTGGATTCCCAACCCAGATTAGTGTCTGGCACATAGCAGATGCTCAATAAATATTTATTGAGTGAATGTGTCCGTGTTTATTTTCTCTTGGACTGTCTGCCAAGGCTTCCCCCACCCCTTGCCTGTCAAGGCCTCACATACAACAGACCCGCAATAAATGCCCTCGCTCTAGGTGTTGGGGGTGGTGAGCTACCGCCCCAGACAGATACCCCCAACACACACTCTGAGCTCCAGCGAGACTGAGCGCTGCAAACTTGGGGCCTCGGCCCCGCCCCCCGCTACAGCTGCGGCCAGAAAGCGGGAGGGATGGGATGCGGGCTCCAGGGTACCCGCCTCCAGGGACTAGTGTAGACGGCGGCGGGAGGGGCAGTCACTGACCAGTCAGCCCCGCAGAACGGTTACTTTTTAAAACGCCAAAATGGCGGAATTCTTTTTATTCTTTCCCTTTATGGCAAAATAATAATAATAATTCAATTTTCCGTTATAAAAATTGGAAATTAACGGTAGGAAAGAGAAAGTTTGCCAAATGACCCATTTCAAGAAAACCAAAGCCCCGCCCTCTACACCCTCTCTTTTATTAATGAACAACTCTTAATTGACTGCATTTATCTAAAAACCAAGCCGCCTCCCTCCTCACCCTCCCGATCGCCGCCAGCAGCAGCACGGCGGACGCGCTCGCCATGCCCTCGAGCCCCGCACCCGCCCAGACCCCCTCGCACTCAGGCTCCCCGAACCTCCTCCTGGGCCCGTGCACCCCGCCGGAGGCGCTCTGGAGGAGCAACGCCCCGCGGCCGCAGACCCGAGCACTCGCTTTGCCGGGCGGGGCCGGGCGGCGCGGCGCGGCGCCCCGCACCCGGGGTCCCTACCTGCAAGGCCCGCGTGCTGCCGCCCAGCGCCGAGCTGCGGTCCGCGCCCCGCACGGCGCGCGCCTGCGCGCACAGGGGGGCGGGCCCGCCTCCCCGCAGGACGCGGAGCGCGGACCGCGCGCGGAGCCCCTTTGGGGGACGCCGGCGGGGGGCTCTCCTGCCAGGCCCCGACTGCGTGGGCGTAATGTCCCCTAGCCCCGGGGTCGGATTGCTGCGCGGGCGGGTCGGGTCGAGTATCTCCCTGTCCCCCACCCCCTGCCTCACAGCTAGCAGCGCGCAGCCGGGCGCGGGGACCATGGCGCCGGAAGAGAGAGACTGGTGGGCCCCTGAGCTGAGTGGTCAGTGACAAAAGACCAGGCTGCACTCCCGTACGCACCCCGGCCGGGTCGCTGCGCTATCCAACGCCTTCCCACGGCGCCTGCTCCTCACCTGAGGAAAGAGAGCCAAGGAACGTCAGAAAACCGTCTCAGGGCGGGCGAAGGGCCATGCAACCAGAAGAAAGGAGGCCCCGCGAGGTGCGGGTTCCGATCCTGGCCCTGATGGCCTAAAGGGCAGCATCAGCCGCGCCTGCGTTTGGATGACCACATTGCCATTGGCTGCTGCTGTGACCTGGGGCATATCACTTTATCCTCCTGGTCCTCCATTTCTCCATTTGTAAAGACTATAACCTACTTCATGGCGTACGTAGGGTTTTTGTTTTGGGGTTTTTTGTTTGCTTTGTTTTGTTTTGAATAATGGGTTCCCGTGGTGGTGTTGCCTTGCGCAAATCATTGCCTGTGTCTGTGCTTCGGTTTCCTTGGTTGATCTAACTAGTCAAATCTCCCTGTTACTGGCTCTTGTAGCACAAAATGCCTCTAAACGTACGGCAGCTGTAACTTCACATAGATTTGTGTTATTGGAGAGGTTAAGAGACTGCAAGCTCCGAGAGGGAAGGAAACACACTAGTTTGTGTATCCCCAGCACCTAGCACGGGGCTGGACACTTGAGTGGGTGCTCAATAAACGTTTGTTGACTAATGATGTACTGCATGCAGATGAAAACAGGGCAACTCTTGGTACAGTCGAGTTGTGCCCCACACCCACATTAGTGATTTAATCTAACCTCTTATTTTACAGAAAAGGATATTGAGGTCCATTTGGCCTAAGGTCATGGCCACAGGTCAGACCTCCAGGCTCCTGATTTCCAGTGCAGATGAGAAAAGAGTTCCTAATTAATTGTAGGCAAATTCCCCTAATTGTTGTGATCATCAGGTTTAAATTTATGCAGACTTTATTCTGGTTGACACACCAACGCATTACAAGTGTCCTTCCTCGCTGCAGTGTCAATTTTTAATCACAACTTGTATTATTGGAAACAGGATTACATCAGTTGAGGACGCTGGTTTCCATAACAATGGACGTCTCTTTATACACACCAACATACACACCATCCACTCATTCTTCTCTCATTTCTACCCAGACCGTGCTTGTTCTAGATTCCAAAAGGTTTATTTTAGGTATTCAGAAGATTAAAAGAAAGTGACAGAACTACACAAACACATAATTTCTCAATAAGGAATGCGTCTTTTAGACTAGTGGAATCTGAGCTAGTGGGACGCAGGAATAAACAATGAATGCGGGTGTGAGTTGCCGATACATTATTTTTTTCTGCTCGTTAACAGTATTTTGGTGGTCTTGATACCTTTGGTGGGCCTGCTTGCCTCCCCACCTTCAGGGATGGAGAGCTCCTCCCAAGTGGATGTGTTTGGGGAAGGTTCTCCCTCTAATATAGCCAGAGTTTGCTCTGCTGGTCCAATCTGCCCTCAGGAGAAAGTGATCAAGTCCAATTCTTCCCTCAAGAGACAGCCCCCTCTTCTACAAGTTAATAGCCCCCAGCGTCTTCTCCAAGTTAACCCCCCTACCCAAGAGTGGACCCAAAACTTTTTGAAATGTTGATGAATAGAAGCACAGAGAAAACAGTTGTTTGTGAGCAGCCCACACCTTTCTGTTCCTACAGGAGATTTTAAATTCACCATTGGGGCAGTCCATGTATTTTACGAAAATCATCAGGATGTGCCCTTTTTGTAAGTGGGAGAACACTTCTGGTTTCAGCGGTATGGCACATTTTGCTAATAGGGAGTGCATTTTGTAGCACAGACACCCCAAAATCCTGGATAAAATATTACAAGGAAGGAAGGAAGGAAGGAAGGAAGGAAGGAAGCAGGCAAGCCAAGAAGGAAGGTGAGTAAATTCATGGCTGAACTTGAAAGAAGGGGAAGTCAGCAGGAGTCAGAAACAAAGATGGAAACAGAGCAACCAGGGGGTGTGGCCTGATGTCTCTCTTGTCTTGGAGGTGGTTGTTGGATAGGGATTTGGATTTCATCACACACATAATGATGGGAGATGGGATCTTGGGTCCATGTGGTTCTGGGAGTTGAAACTGAATCCCCTGTATAAAGACTGGATACCCCTGACCTGGGGGTCCCACAGTGGAAAAGGCAGGGGAGGTGCAAGTTTCCAAATATGATTAGCTTCAGGTCCTGCTTTCCCCCTGGACATAGGTGTATGGGTGTATGTTTTCCAAAGCATCAGAAACTGACAAAATTTATATTTGGCTTTGGGAATTGAAGCTTATATTTGCAACCACTAGGTAAATTTGTCTCAGTGAGGGCCAGAGCCTCGGCTATTTCTGTTACCCCAACCCTGCTAGATATCTGAATCTTGTTCTCAACATACTGATAGAATTCATGTCTCATGATGCTACTGAAAAACCCAGTGGGTGGGCTTCCCTGGTGGCGCAGTGGTTAAGAATCCACCTGCCAATGCAGGGGACATGGGGTTGAGCCCTGGTCTGGGAAGATCCCACATGCCATGGAGCAACTAAGCCCGTGCACCACAACTACTGAGCCTGCACACCACAACTACTGAAGCCTGCGCACCTAGAGCCCATGCTCCGCAACAAGAGAAGCCACTGCAATGAGAAGCCCGCGTGCCGCAGCGAAGAGTAGTCCCTGCTCGCTGCAACTAGAGAAAGCCCGCCTGCAGCAACGAAGACCCAACGCAGCCAAAAAAATAAATTTAAAAAAACATTAAAAAAAAAACCAATGGGAAAAAAATCACTGGATTAAGCTTATTTTTTAAAAAAACTTTTTGGTTGCGTTGGGTCTTCGTTGCTGTATACGGGCTTTCTCTAGTTGCGGCGAGCAGGGGCTGTGCTTTGTTGTGGTGAGCTGGCTTCTCATTGTGGTGGCTTCTCTTGTTGCAGAGCACGGGATCTAGGCACGTGGGCTTCAGTAGTTGCAGAACACAGACTCAGTAGTTGTGGCACGTGGGCCTAGAGCACACAGGCTTCAGTAGTTGCGGTGCACTGGTTCAGCAGTTGTGGCTCACAGGCTCTAGAGCACAGGCTCAGTAGTTGTGGCACACGGGCTTAGTTGCTCCGTGTCATGTGGGATCTCCCCAGACCAGGGCTCGAACCCGTGTCGCCTGCATTGGCAGGCGGATTCTTAACCACTGCACCACCAGGGAAGTCCTTACTAGTTTTTAATTGGTGCTGAACAAATGACCACAAAGTTAGTGGCTTATAACAATACAAATTAATTATCTTGTAGTTCTGGAGGTCAGAAATCCAAAATGGTGGTGCTGAACTCTTTTATCTTTTGCTTGTCCCTAGAACTCTTTATCTCTCCTTCAAATTTAAATGATAGACTTGCTGGGTAGAGTATTCTTGGTTGTAGGTTTTTTTCTTTTCATCACTTTATATCACACCACTCCCTCCTGACCTGCAGTTTCTGCTGAAGTCAGCTGATAGCCTTACAGATGTTCCATTCTACTTCCCTTGCTACTTTTAAGATTCTCTCTTTGCCATTTTAATTACAATGTGTTTTGGTGTGAACCTCTTGGATTGATCTTGTTTGGGATTATCTTTGCTTCCTAGACCTGGATGTCTGTGTCCTTTCCCAGGTTAGGGTAGTTTTCAACTATTATTTCTTCAAACACATTCTCTGCCCCTTTCTCTTCTTCTCAGACGTAGTACATCTGATGTTGACCCAGAGGTCTCTTTAACTATCGTCACTTTTAAAAATTCTTTTTTTCTGTTCAGCTTGGGTGATTTCCACTACTCAGTCTTCCAATTCACTGATCTGTTCCTCCATATCATCTAATCTACTGTTGATTCTTTCTAGTGTATTTTTATTATTGCATTCCTCAGCTCTGTTTGGTTCTTCTTTATATTTTCTAACTCTTTGTTAAGCTCCTCCCAGTGTTCATCCATTCTTCTGCTGAGTTGGTTGAGCATCTCTATGATCATTACCTTGAATTCTTTATTGGGTAGATTGCTTATCTCCACTTTGCTTAGCTCTTCTTTTGGAGTTTTGTCTTGTTCCTTTGTTTGGAACATATTCCTGTGTCTCCTTATTTTGCCTAAATCTCTATTTTTATTTCTTTGTATTAGGTAGATCAGTTACATTTCCCTTTCTTGGAGAAGTGGCCTTATTAGATGTCCTATGGGGCCCAGCAGCACACTCCCCTCTGGTCACCAGTGCTAAATGCTCTAGGGGTGCCCCCATGTGGGCTCTGTGGCTCTTCTGTTGTGGCAGAACTGATTACTGTGGGTGCAGTGGTAGGTGAGGCTGACCCCTGGGCCACAGTTGGCTGTGGGGCTGGGGTGTTCTGGGACTGATGCCGGCCTGCTGGTTGGTGGGTTAGCTCCTGGCACTAATAGGCCACAGGGAGGACTCCAAAATGGCACTTGCCAGCACCAGTGACCTCATGGTAGAACAAGCTCCCCAAAATGGCTGCCACCCATTTCTGTATGCCCCAGGGGGAGACTCACTTGCCTCCTGCCTGTCTGGGAAGCTCTCCAAGGTCAGCAAGTGGGTCTGACTCAGGCTCCTGAGAATAAAGCAGCAACCAGGGCTCCTGGGAGAAATGCCTGATTGCAGGTTTGCGACTAGATATATGAGCCTGGAAATCTTATACCAGAAAGCAAAAAGACTGCTATGATTATTAGGGTTGTTTCAAAGGAACTCAGGAAGCAACTTAAATTGACTCCCACTGATCAAAGATAGAATAAAGCAACATCAAGAAGAACTGCAGTGGGTTGAAAAAAATTTTAAAATCAAGGGGTCACGGATTAACAGATCTTGACAAAGATCAATGGCTGCCAATATGAACAAGAGATGAATCAGTATCTTATGAAAAGCCTCCAGAATGGGTCTCAAATTTGAGCGTGCCCCAGACTCACCTGGAAGGCTTGTTAAAACACCTCTGGCTGGGCTCCACCTACAGTTTGATTCAGTCCGTCTGGGGTGGGGCTTGAGAAATTGCATTTCTAACAAGTTCCCAGGTGATGCTGATGTTACTGATTCAGGAACCACACTTCCAGAACCACTGCTCTAGGTTTATTAATTCACAGGGAATGCAGGGGACAGAACATGCTACAGGATGCCATGAGAATGCAATCAGCAAAATCAAGACCAGGAAACTACTCAACAGTGACCTTCAAGAAATACGTTGCAAAAACAAAAACCAAAAAAACTCCAAATACATTGCAAGGAAAAAAACCTGGAGGACCCTATAGATAAATGGGACTTAAGATGTCTTTTTAGAGGTATATATTGAACCATCTTCAGCTGAAATGTCTAGGATTTCCTTCAAAAGTATCTATAGAGAAAGTGGATAGGCACATAGATATTGTTAAAGCTGGATGAGTGCACAGGAGGTTCACACTCTTCTTTAGCTGGTGTTTGAACTTTTGCATAAAAGTAGCAGCAATATATTTAAATAGTACACGCAAGGCTGTTCATGAATGACTGGAAAGGGGTACTGACATTCCTCATACTTGGGCACCATATTCAGTAACTCTG
>NW_021145306.1:108769-114788 GCF_002837175.3 Physeter macrocephalus
CAGTTGGTTTGTTTTCATGTGTATCCGATGCCATGTCACCAACTATTCCTCCTTTTTCACCTGTTCCGTGGCTCTTCCTTAATCCTGCAAGAGGTTCTCACTGTGGCCTCACATCTCTCACGAGGGCCTTTCCCTGCGTCACCTGTGCCCGTGCTTGGTGCTCATCTGCCCACAGATGCAGGGTGCCAGAGCCGACGCCAGGTGAAGAAGGGTCAGGTGGGGAGGTCCTCGGCCTCCTCCTGTCCTCAACAGCTTCCTTTCTACCCATTGCTCTTTCCAGCCTTTTCATACTAAAAGCACATATGCAATTCTAAAAAAAATCAGATTTGTTGTGGTACAAGCACAGTAAAATTCACTGTGTTTCGTGTGCAGGTCTGAGTCATGACAGCTTTAAACTGTCCTGTTGCCACCACCATAGTCAACACACAACATCTCCGTCACCCCCCATATTCTTTCAGCCCTTCTCCCATCCTTAGTCCCTGGCACCCTTCATCTGTTTTCTGTCTCTATAATTTTCTAGAAAGTCATAAATGAAGTCATATGGTGTTACATTTACAATTGTTAACATCTCCCATCCTACACTCCAGAGCATACTTTTTTAAAAATTGAAGTATAGTTGATTTACAATATTATAGTAGTTTCGGGTGTTTATGGTTATTTTTGAACTATCTCATATGATTTATTCTTAAAAAACAAAGATTTGAAGCACGTGTCAGAGTATGAAGATGGGACATTGCTGGGTACATGGCAGGTAACACGCTTCCTCTACACTGTTTTCCAGTCTTTTCTGTAATTGTGAACTATTGAATAGTTCTTTTTAATGCTCCACCTTTCCTTTTCCTGCTGGCCAGATTATAACTGTTCACTGCTCCAGTTCTTCTGCAACACCCTGCTGGAGCGTTATATCATGTTTTTGCCTCTCTTTCTGGATTTTTCAGCTTCAGAGACTATTCCTTGCTTCCCAGATATGAGAGCGTCTATGCAGTAACAGTTGAAAAAGCTGTAAAGTGAAACATAAAAGGACTTCTCCCTCCTGTCTGGATTCCCCATGGGTCCCCTAACCAGGGGAATTCACTTCTCAGTTTCTTGTATACCTAAGTAATATGTTTTCCACGCTTTTCCTTCTGATTAAATAAAAAGCATCCGTTCCCCAGAGAGAAACAGTGTGCGTCAGCAAACACGGAGAAGTCATCTTTCAGGATAGGGCAGAGTGGACAGTAGTCTCTGAAAATCCTCCTTGGCTGAAAGTCATTTCCTTGACTCTGTTTTCACCCCCCTGACACTTTGTGTCTGGGAGGTTGGCCCTGCTGGGCCGGGGGGAGCTCCAGACCTTGATCTTGAGCACACAGGTCAGGTTACCATGTGGGTTTCAGCCTCACCCACTCCTCTCCACTGTCATTTTAATGGTTCTATTGTGCTGGTAATTTATTTAAATTAAGGTTACACCTGACTTTTTGTTGTTAGGAACAAAACTTTAATGGTTGTCCTTGTAGCTAAATCACTGCTTATTTGCTCAGTTGTCTCTTGGGAAATTCCTAGAGGTAGATAGATACATTCTTTAAAAACTTTAAGGGACTTCCCTGGTGGGCCTGTGGTTAAGAGGCTTGCTTCCAGTGCAGGGGGCGTGGGTTCGATTCCCTGATCAGGGCACTAAGATCCCCCGTGTGTGTGGAATGGCCCCCTGCCCCCCAAAAACAAAAACAAAATAGACGTTAATACATTTTGCTAGATTGCCTGCCAGAAAACGTTTGCCTGTTCTGTGTGTATGGGATTACCTCACTAGTCAGTGCTTGCACTTATAAATGATAAGTACTGAACTTTATTAGAAATTGCCAAACTTTTTTCAAAGTGGCTGTTTTCCGAAGTGGGAATCACATGTTGGTAGCTTTTAAATAGTATTCATAGCATTCTTCCCCTCCAGTTATAGCAGTTATAAGTTTTTAATCCAATCTGCTCTTATCTCCTTTTCTTCCTTTGCTTATATCACAAACCATTTCCATTCTGTTCACTTGACAGCAGTGGCAATAATAGCTACTAATTAGGTTGAAAGGTTTTCACACAGTTGTTGATCTGTGTACCCTCCCTGCTCAGTAAGCCTCAGTGTCCTCCTTTTATAGGCAAGGAAACTGACCCTCATCACAAGCTTGCCCAAGCTGGGAAATGGCAAAGCTCTGTCTGCATCCAGAGCCCATGTTTTCCCCCCATTAACACGGGACCCCTCTTCTCGCTTTCCACCAGGCCTGAGTTAATCACCTGTGCTGTTTTCAAGGCTTCTCAGGGGCTGTCAGGTCAACGAGTCAAGCTTGTTTACGAGGTTCTGCCAGGAGAGCGATTGCCATAACGATCTACCTCTTTTTCTTTATTTTTTTTCTGTCACAAATTTAGTCTCCACTCCTTTTTCACACTTTCATTTTGAAATAATATTAAGTATACAGAAAAGTTTCAAGAAGACTGCTCGCCTGTATCCTTTACAGGGTTCATTAATTTTTAACATTTGTCAGATTTGCTTTACCTTTCTCTATGTACATTTATTTTTTTTAAAGACCCTGTAGTTAATTATTTACTTAATGGCTCTGGCATGCGGATCCAGGCCCCCTGCAGCGGAAGCGTGGAGTCTTAGCCATTGGACCACCAGGGAAGTTCCAATATGCATATTTTTTTAACCTGAGTTATTTGAGAGTTGGTTCCATACATTGTGCCTTTTATTTCTTAATACTTGAGTGTGTGTTTCCTCAAAATAAGGACATTCACCTGTGTGACGATAGTACGCACTTGGAATTTAACATTGGTGCGGGACTTTTGACTAATCTCCCGTCTAGATTCCACTTTTTCCTGCCCATGATCCAGTCCAGGATTAGACACTGTTTCATTGTCATATGTCTTTCGTCTAATTTTATCTGGAATAGTTCATCAGCCTTTCCTAGCCTTTCACGATACTGATGTTTTTGAAGCCTAAGGTAGGGCTAGTTATGTTATAGACTGTCTCTCAATTTGGGTTCACTTGAGTTTCCTTATTATTAGATTCAGGTTGTGCACTGTTAGCTGGAATACGGCATAGTTTATATCTCATAATGAAAAATCCAAACCGCGTGCCCTGTGCCCACCAGGGAAGTCTCGTGACCAGCTGGCCCCCGGCATTCCCTGCCCTGAAGGAAGAGGAGAGCAGTGAGGAGGAGGCCACGGCGGCTGCCCCCTCCCAGGAGCAGGAGCCTGTCCCCACAGAGCTGGACGGAGTGCGGACGCCAGAGCCCCTGGAGGACTTCCCCAAGCGTGAAGACCAGGAGGGCTCCTCGCCGGAAACCAGCCTGCCCTACAAGTGGGTGGTGGAGGCCGCAAACCTCCTCATCCCTGCCGTGGGGTCCAGCCTCTCTGAAGCCCTGGACTTGATCGAGTCGGTAATGTTGGTCACGGCGCTTCACAGTGGGCCCCGAGCACCCCCAGCAGGGAGCGCTTTCTCTCCGTAGGCGTCCGTCCTTCCGTCAGTTCGTTGTCTCGCTGATGTGGCTCAGCTGGTGTCGAGTGCCCAGCCTAGCACCAGGGCCTGGTGACACCAAGATAGTGGCTGTGCAACGCCTGCCCTCGGGAAGCTCCTGCCTCACCTGTACAGCGCAGGGTGGGCTGGGAGGGCTCGCCCTGGAAGCGGTACGACAGTCCTCAGGGCTGACGGGGGAGGGTGTTTGAAGCGGTAACACAGCCCGGGTGGGCACTGGTGTTTTTGGCAGCACAGGTGGTTGGGTGTCCCTGGAGAGGACCCTGGGAAGGGCCAGGGTTTGGGGCTGCAGTGGTGAGTGGGTCCTGATTAGTCAGGTACAGCCGCCCCTGGGGCCGCTCTGGCTGTGGATTGTGCCCCTTTGGGGAAGGCACCCCGGTGGGGGGTGTACTTCTTGGTGTGACCTCCCAGGTCCATCAGCCAGGCCTGTGGTGTGAAGTGGGTTTTAGGAGGTGATGGGCAAGAGGCCGGCGACCAGGGGTAGAGGGGTTCAGTGGGCAGCGCCCACACTCACCTTCCCACTTGGGCTTCCTCCTGTTGGCTGAGAATATTGATGCTGTTTATTGAGCATTTGCTAAATACCAGGCTGTGGGCTTAACGTATAGTCCACACGGTATCCTGTGAGGGGTGTCCTTTCTGTGTTTTGCAGATGAGACTGAGGCTCAGAGAGATCAAGTAAGTGTACCCAAAGGTCAAAGGTCACACAGCAAGTAAGGTGCCTAGGTCTTAACCATCATGCTGTGCTCCACTGTCCTGCCCAATGAGTGTTTGGGATGGTGAGGTGGGTCTCAGGTGGGATCTCTGCTCAGACCCTCTGGCTCTGGGTCTCACCTCTTGCCCCTAGTGGCTGGGACTGTGGTGTCCCCTTCACTACAAGGGATTTCAGAGTAGTGATGCATGTGTCAGTCTGTTCATCAAATAGCCCCGGGGCCACCGTGGGCTGTCCCTCCTTTGGGCTCTGAGGAAGGGTTGAGATGGGCCCACTCTGCACTGCTGGCGCTTCACGGTGTTGCCTCCGTCCATCCTCAGACTGCTCTCTTGAGCACCCGCTGTATGCCAGGCCCGCTGCTTCTTTTGTAATGATAGTATCTAACATTTGAGTGCCTGCCATGTGCCAGGCTTGTTAGTTGCTAGCTCTCTATATGCTCTTAGTTCTTTAACAGCCGGTGAAGTGGGTGGTGGACTCAGCTCAAGCTCAGAGAGATTAGGAGGCTTTTCCAGTGTCACACAGCTGGTGAGTGCCGAGCTTGAGCTCTCTCCACGATGACCTTCAGCGACTGATGGGGAGTGATAGTAGTTGCAGAAACACTGCCGTCTGTCCCTCGGGGCGGTCCTTGTAGCATGTGCTCTGGTCTGTTAGATGCCATCCATTCTGGGGCCTCTCCGAGGTTGGGGTTGGCTGCTGGGAGGAATGCCTGGAGACAGCACAGCTCTGAGCCGGCCTCCACCCTTAGCAATGAACTTGCCAGGCTTCTGTGAGCTCCAAGGACCAGAAATCACCACTAGGGTCTCGGTCCATTCAGGGCCAGACCTCCAGGCACCATTGGAAACTTCTGTATCCAGAAGCCCTTGGGCTGGGTTGTAATTTGCTGGGCAAAGGCAGAAAGACCTGGGCATGCCTCTTAGAATTGCTCTTGGAAACTTAGTGACTTCAGGCCGATCACACCCTCTCTGACCTGGCTTCCTCAGTATGAGAGGGGAAAGTAATGCTTCTCTAGCAGGGTGGCTGTGGGGTTGGAAACAGTGTAGGTGAAGCACCCAAGGAGGCGCTGCGATTGACAGGGTCCTGGAGCCCAGTGGTACTGTCTGGGTACGGGGCTGGCAAATCAAGACCCTTCAACCTGCTCACGGCCTTGGGCCCAAAGCCTCACTTCCAGTTCTCTGTTAAGGAAATAGCTACAGACGCAGGAGATTTACATCCAAGATGTTCATAAAGATGCTATTTTTAATTTTTAAGAATTAGCGGGAAAACCCAAATGTCCTATAGAAAGGGGATAATTATGTAACATGTTCAAATGATGGTATATTTTACAGCCATTAAAATTGTTAAAAGTTGACCTTTTTTCACTATAATAACAACTAATATTGATAGTAAATATTAAACTCATAGGTCATAGAATGAGGTGCAATCATTATTCCAGCTTTACTGAAACTTTAAATGGAAAAAAGAAGTTAAATAGAAATTATTTGTACTAAAGTTAGAAACATTGAAAATACTTAATATTTAGGGACACATGTAAGTAGTAATTGATAAACAAATGCATAAAGATGGTAAATACTAAATTCAGGCAGTGATTTCCTACATGCAGGCAGAGGATGTGCCAGGTGGACCTGGAGCTTTAGTGATAAGGTTTTATTTCTTAGGCTTATTGATGGGTATGTGAGTTTTCTTTGTATTTTTCTTTGTGCTTTTTGTATATCTTAAAAACGCACAGAACTTTTTTTTTTTTTTTTTTTTTTGCGGTACGCGGGCCTCTCACTGCTGTGGCCTCTCCCGTTGCGGAGCACAGGCTCCGGACGCGCAGGCCC
>NW_021145306.1:114800-116439 GCF_002837175.3 Physeter macrocephalus
AGGCCCAGCGGCCATGGCTCACGGGCCCAGCCGCTCCGCGGCACGTGGGATCTTCCCGGACCGGGGCACGAACCCGTGTCCCCTGCATTGGCAGGCGGACTGTCAACCACTGCGCCACCAGGGAAGCCCCGCACAGAACATTTCTGTAAATAACAGCAAGCAGCCATAGGCACGATATGACTTCAGTTATGTTTCCAAATACAGATACAAAGACTTAGAAGAATCTGAGGAAAGGCAAGACAATGTTAAGGGTGATCGTTCCTGGGCTGTGGGATCATCTTTTTGTTTTTTTTGGCTGGGCCACGCGGCTTGTGGGATCTGAGTTCCCTGACCAGGGAACGAGCCCATGCCCCATGCAGTGGAAGCACGGAGCCTTAACCACTGGACCGCCAGGGAAGTCCCTGTAGGATCGTGCTTGATGCTTGTGTATTTTCTTTTAACGAATGAGCCCTGTGGTATATCAACCGGTAGAAAAGCAGAGCCATTGCAGTTATTCCTAAACCCCCTCTCTGGGCAGGACCCCGATGCTTGGTGTGACCTGAGTAAGTTTGACCTCCCCGAGGAGCCATCCGCAGAGGGCAGCATTGGCGGCAGCCCGGTGAAGCCCCATCCATCGCAGCAGCAGCAGGCCCCGCCAACCCGCCAGCCTGCCGCCGCTGTGCCCAGCGTGACCGAGTACCGCCTGGATGGCCACACCATCTCAGACCTGAGCCGGAGCAGCCGGGGCGAGCTGATCCCCATCTCCCCCAGCACTGACGTGGGGGGCTCGGGCATCAGCACACCGCCCTCGGTGCTCAAGCGGCAGAAGAAGAGGCGAGTCGCCCTGTCACCTGTCACGGAGAACAGCGCCAGCCTGTCCTTCCTGGACTCCTGCAACAGCCTCACCCCGAAGAGCACGCCCGTCAAGACCCTGCCCTTCTCGCCCTCCCAGGTGCGTGGACCCCACCCCGACTGGTCTTCGGGCGCGGGTGACAGCCCCCCGTGCCCAGTGCTGGGGACCCTGGAGGGCAGAAACAGGCCTGGCCCTGCCCTCGTGAAGCGTCCTTGCTGATGGCAAGACCAGGTAATAAAAAAGGACCCAAAGAAACGTGATGAACGGAGTGAAAAAGGCGACTTATGGTACTTCGGGTGCATCTAGTCGGGGAAGGGTGTCAGCCAGGCAGGCTTCTATGAGCAGAGGGGCATTGTTGGAGCTGGGGGCAGAGGGTGATAAACGGACCAAGAAGGGAAGAGGACTCAGTGTGTGTGAAAAGAGTGAGTTTACTGAGCACCGATTTTATAGCAGATTTGCCAGCCCTGGGGAGTGAAGGGGCCGATGACAGCTCTGCCCATGGAGAGGATGGCTGGGGTGAGGGACTTGGCGGTCAGAATGCCCTGAGGAAAGGGCTGTGGGAGGAGCAGTTATTGAGTCGCCGAGAGCTTGTTGTGTTGAGTACTGCTTCCCAGGCTCTGTTTGTAATAGACACAGTGTTGGGGGGAGCCTGGAGGGCCTTGTCTTTCCTAGAGGTGAGGGAGGCGCTCAGAGAGTGGTGTCTCAGGTGGGGTTTGTTGATCGATTGATCGGCTTGAATAAAGGCTTGGAGTCAAGGGGAGAGCAGAGTATGGTGTGAAGTCCAGAGCTAGGACTCATGGATGGGGG